>NW_025813999.1:0-51886 GCF_021917145.1 Hypomesus transpacificus
GATTTCAAAACAAAAACAAAAAAAAACACACAACCCAAAAAGGTTTCTAGTAAAAATTTTAAAAAAACATCGAAAATATTTGTTAAACCTTTCAAAACAAAATAATAATCCTTTGTCCTTTGTTACTTCCCATCTCTACCTATAACTGGTATAATATATGGAAAACCAGTGGAGCTTTTCCCAGAAGGACGAGTGGCTACAGGCTGAACCTCCACCAGGCTTTTCACGCTGAGGACCACCCTTCCACTGCTGGGTAAGCCACCACCACTTACCCAGAGATCAATGGTATACAGCTCCCTCAGAGACAATCAATGGGCCCCTCTCTCCTCCCTCACCCCCTCGTTCTCCTTCCTCGTTATCTCTCTCCTCCCTTGTTCTCTCTCTCTTTACTCCCTCAATCTCTCTCTCTCCTCTGTCAGCCCCTCTGTCTCTTCCTCGTTCTCCAGGGGAGTCTCATTGATTTGATGGTGGCAGTGATACAGAGCAGGTCTTCTCTGAGGGTGTTAAGAAGTTAACTCGGTTTCCTGAGGGGTCCCAGATGAAGAGGGAGAGCAGAAGAGAGGGGTAGAAGCTTCCAGAGTAGTAGATTACCGTGTCTAATGAGAAGGTCTCGTCCCACTGGTGCGCTCATACAACATATAAGGTGTTGTATTATTCTCATCACATCCTGATGTGTCCTTGTTGTGGGCTTCTGTCATCCAGATCATCAAAGGAATGCATCACAGACTCTTCTCACCAGTTGCTTCTACTGTTGCAGTATAGTATGGATCCAGGGCCTGGTGATCATGTCAGAAACGTATCGTATGGGTGTTTAAGACCCTGCTTCTGCAAGAGCATTTGTTTGTCTGGGAAGTATGTTTCTATATATTTGTTTAGGGAATGTCTTTTATTTATACAATATTGTATGGATTAAAGGCTTGGAAATACCATTTTGGAAATGTATCATCTGGATGTGTTTTTAAAGACACCTAAAAGAGCATTTGTTTGTCTTTGAATGTGTGTGTATAAATATGGATATTTAGTATATGTCTAAGTAGTGTCATGGAGTTGATACTCTACCTGTGTTTACTGTGTTTTGGCCTCCATCCAGCTCTGGCAACATGGCATTCTGCCACACTGAGCTGAAATATTTATTCCTTCGACGATTCCTCGCCACGGTCGGCTGGGCTGAGGCTAGCCTGTACGCCGCAGGGCTTTGCTAATCTAAACTAATTGAGAAAGGCGCTGGAGCGTGTAAGAGTGTGTGTGAAAGGAGGAGAGAGATGTGGTGTGTATGCACAGATCAGACAGGAGCTCAAATGAAAGCCAACATCTTCCGTGCTACCTGGCTAGCGCTTAGCGAAGCACCACGGTTGAGGTAGCGCAAGGATGATATGTCTTAGACATTGTCTAAGCAAATGTTCCTTTTGACCATAAGGTTATCGGTCAGTTATCGTTTTTTTTTTTTTTTTTTTTTTTTTTTTTTTTTGTACACTACTTCATTTGACTGAAAATGCCACACACTATGTGCTCATCCAAGGAATGTTTAGGTTACCATGTAACTCTTCCTTAGCGACGGGCACATGCAAACCGCACAGCCACACATCTGCTGTGAGGTCATGCGCTCACTCACTTCACATGCTTCGCGAGCAGACGTGGTCTTCCTCGTGACGTCTCAGGAAGAGTGTTGTGGGGATGCTAAAGGTCACGTAGCGAGGCTGGCATCCGAGCCCTATGATAATAAGCTAACTCTCATTAGCAGTTCCAGGGCTCCCTGTCACCAGTCTTCTAAACTCCCGCCTCGCTTCGTTTACCCGGCGGACACTTCGATTAGACTAAAAGCTTCGGACTTTGTCTCATTTACATTTTCTCGGGTATGTAAATGAAGACCGAGCGTCTCTGAGATCTTTTTATACACACACCTTTAGGACCAGCTCAGTGGTCATAAATAGTGTTATAGTGTGTGTGTGTGTGCATGTGCGTGTGTGTGTGTGTACGTGCTTGAGTGTGTGGTACAGCAGGTTTTGTCATTATTGATGGGTCTATTCCATTAGACGGTTATTGTGTGCGAGTGGAGAGGATATGGAAGACATATGGCAGACATAGCTCTGAGGATGTGACTGAGACATGCTCATATCGATTTGGCGAATGAACGCTGTGTGTGTGGTGTGTGCGCTTGAGTGGGGATAAAGGGAGGTATCATATTTATTCAGTTAGACACTTGCTGTGTTTTTCATGTGTTTTATGGCATACAGTAATTGACCACAGTGACATTACAGGGCACACAGACCGCCTGTATTTCCTTGTTGGATTATTTCATTGACGCTAATCCAATTTATCAGTGTATGTGAGTATCTTGGTGAATTATAGCAAGTGTTTACTTGCTATGATTCAGTGTTTGTATGTGTCACTGTGTTCACTGTGTGTGTGCATCTGTGTGTGTGTGCTCATAAGTGACTTCTGTTTGTGCTAACCTCACACCTACTTTAAACACATACCTCTGGTAAACAGAATGTGATGACTCGGATGCTCTAAACAGCAATACGTATTCCAGATGCGTCTTGGTAATTTGGTAAAGTGCAGTTTTGCATTTCAAAACAGATTGAACGCACATGCCGCCCCCGGCCAATTAGCAGATAGCGTGAACACAGTGACCTTGGCCAAGTCTTGACGCTGCCTTGCCGCCAAGCTGACAAACACGCTGACAGTCTTTGGCATGGTTTCAGTCAGGTATGATTCCGTTTTCTAGATGCTTCTGTGCTGTGTGAGAGGACCAGTGTGGTTGGTCTGCGCGGGGGCTGGATGGTTCTGGGGGCCGATTTTGTGATGTGTCCGCGGGCAGAGGCTTGTCACCCTGGACCACAGGCTGTGCAGGTGTGCCCAGATGAGTCCAGGAAATGTCACAGCGTCAGACTCAATGTCACACACACAGACACACACACACAAACACACAGAGTTCTAATAATAGGAAATAGAGAAAACAGACAGGAGGGATGAGTGAAAGAGAGCCAACGTGACAGAGAGGGGAGGGACGTGGGAGAGGGGAGCAGAGAGGTGAAGGGGGGAAGCACAGGAACGGCATGCTGTCTGTTTTACATTTCAGGAGCAAAATGCATCTGGCGAGCGAGAAGTCGAGATTGACGTTCGCGGTGAATGTTTGGAACGTGACCAGGAAAAGACGTGCGAGCCGAGAGAGAGAGAGGACACACACACATGAACACAGTCACACACGTAAACACACACACGCACACACATGCACTCGAGGCCTTCTAAACGTGGCCGTTGTGTGGCTTCTCCTCCTCTTGTGTGACTCCTCCTCTCCAGTTCCAGAGCCAACCGGGTGGTGCTGTGTTCCAGACGCTTGTGGAAACCAAGCCCAGCAACTGTACTTGCTCCCCTCTCCTCCCATCAGCGTTGTCAGCATATTCCACCCCCACCTCCCCCTCCAGTCTGCCCCTCTCTCCATGATGGAAAGAATGAGTTAAAGAGGAGGGGGAGACAAAAAAAGAGAAACTGCTGCTGCTGGGATATGTGTCAGTTGGCCCGCTATCCTCTTAGTCAGAGCTGGATGAGGCAGTGGTTTCTCTCTCTCTCCCTCTCTCTGTATCCATGTGGTGTCTCTCTCTCTCTCCCTCTCTCTGTATCCATGTGGTGTCTCTCTCTCTCCCTCTCTCTGTATCCATGTGGTGTCTCTCTCTCCCTCTCTCTGTATCCATGTGGCGTCTCTCTCTCTCTCCCTCTCTCTGTATCCATGTGGTGTCTCTCTCTCTCTCCCTCTCTTTGTATCCATGTGGTGTCTCTCTCTCTCCCTCTCTCTGTATCCATGTGGTGTCTCTCTCTCTCCCTCTCTCTGTATCCATGTGGTGTCTCTCTCTCTCACTCTCTCTGTATCATGTGGTGTCTCTCTCTCCCTCTCTCTGTATCATGTGGTGTCTCTCTCTCCCTCTCTCTGTATCCATGTAGCTCTTCCTGAGTCATTGTGTTTCTACAGAGTGTCTACCCGTCACCCACTCCCTCTGTTCTCTGTCCTGGCTCGCCATGTTTCAGTGGTGGTTCTGTTCCAAATGTGTGTGTGTGTGTGTGTGAACGACCAGCCGTATGTGTAAGGACAAAGTGTGTGTGTGTGTGTACGTGTGTAAGACCAGTAGTACTGTAAGTGTATAGGACAAATGTGTGTGCCTTTGGGGGACATGTAGCATGTGTGTGTGTGTGTAGGACATATAGCATGTGTGTTGTGCCCCTAAGCTACGTTGCTGCAGTAGCAGCTACTTTGGCTCTGTGCTAGCCTGTTAGCCTGCTAGCCTGTTACTTCATTATTTGCTTGACTGGTACAATCACGCCGAGGCCACACACACTGAGAGAAGACACACACACCATGTGCTACTACACACACGGATGTCCACCCACACACAGAACACACACCTATCACACACACAGTCAGTCAATCAGTAAAGCCTCAACATAGAATTAACTCAATTTATTCATGTATACAAATACTATCTTGAGTCTCTGTTGCTCATTACCTGCAGTGTGTGTGTGTGTGCATGTGTGTGTGTTAAAGAGAGAGAGAGAGAGAGAGCAGGGATGACAAGGTAAGTGAGTGTATATAAATAGAATATACTGCATCTGGCTTGATTTATTGCTCGTCTGTCTGTATATTTTTACTCATTCATAGTTTAACAATGGAACAAGAGGGTTCCAGACACTATAGAAGGGTCCTTTTACTGTTGTAAATAGTTCTATTTGGAACCCTTTATTTTCTTAGAGTGCACTCAGCCCTGAAATGGAATCCTCTTGTGATTGAATGCATGAAAGACACAAGGATTGCTCACATAGCCCTGCAGAACATAGAAAGAGTGTGTGTGTGTGTGTGTTCAACCCACGCACACGTGCATGTGCGTGCACGCAAACACACATGAGCAAGGGTTCACTAACCGTGTCTCTCACTTGAACTCACCAGGGGCAATCAGGAAGAGAAAGGTTACTGCCTTGCTGGCCTCTCTCTTTCCCTGCCCTCCCCTATGCTCTCTCTCTCTTAGGAGTCTCCCTGTGTCCCCCCTCCTCCTCCTCCTCTCTCCATCCATCGATGCCCTGGCGTTCCCCCATCCCTCATCCTCTTAGGAGAGCAGGGGAGCATACAGTGGAAATAACCGAGCCGATAAAGACACTGCCAGGACCCATCCACTCCTCCCGCCTCACACACTTACTGGAGGGAGGGAGGGAGGGAGGAGGGAGGTAGAGGGAGAGAGGGAGAGAGGGAGGTAGAGGGAGAGAGGGAGAGGAGGGAGGGTAAGAAGGATTTGCAGTCCATGGAAAAAGGGTGTGGCAGGGACGGAGAGACAGGAAGAGCAGGACTGAACGATGGGGAGTGGGTGATAGAATAAAGAGAGAGAGAGAGGAAGGTAACACGGAAGATACGGGACACATGCGTGCACATGCATATGCATAAGCAAACTACACACAGGCATACACGCGCTAACCAAGCCTCACGCGTCCTGTTGACTGTCATGCAGCGTGTCCTGTCATAGAGTGCACCCTAGAGGACAGCTCCACAGGTGCGATTCCCCTGACCTCCCAAAGGAGAGAGTCTTCATTTGTGTTGTTTTCAAGTTTAGGAACATAACAGACAGCCGGAGCATCGTGACACAGGGGTAATCAAGTCAGTTATACCCTTGAACCTAAGATTGTGGAACCGCTTCAAAAAAAACGAAACCCTGTTAGCGGGCCACCTCACTGAAATTGCCTAGGGAATGCTGGCAGCGTGCCAAGCCCTCCCACTCTGCTTAGCTGTTCCTTATTGTCAATAAAGGACAAGAACATATTCTATCTCTCTCACACACACATCGTTTGATGTGTCAAACCCAGTCCAGATGACCATAAAAAATTTGATTTCCCTGATCAGGGTGAATAGTACAGATTTTTTTTTATGTCTCATATCATTTAATGTTGATACTTAGAGTGAAGCAGGTTTTGAATCAGTGCCAGGATTTCCTGTCCTGAGGCCACGGGCTTTATGATAGTGTCTAAACTATCAATCTTCTCTTCCAATCTTTTATTTTTGTATCATTGTTTGTTTTATTGACTGCATGTGTTACGTTGCCATCAAATGCTACTTCAAGACAACGACAGGTTACCTGTATGTGACATATCTCTGTGCAGAAAGGTTATGTACAGTGCCCTCCAAAAGTATTGGAACAGTGAGGCCAATTCCTTTATTTTTGCTGTAGACTGAAAACATTTGGGCTTGACATCAAACGATGAATGTGAAACCAGAGATCAACGTTTCAGCTTTTATTTCCAGGTATTTACATCAGGATCTGATGCACAAATTAGAAAATATCACCTTTTTGTTCGAACCCACCCATTTGTCACGTGAGCAAAAGTATTGGAACATGTGACTGACAGGTGTGTTTTGTTGCCCAGGTGTGTCCTATTACATACATTATTCAATCAATAAATACCACTGAATGTCTACACTCAGGTTCAGATTGGGTAAGATAGGTTTTGTCTATGCAGACTGTATTCAGAGGTGAAAACAACATGAAAACCAGAGCGCTGTCTTTGGGTGAAAAACAAGCAATTGTGAGTCTTAGAGAAGATGGAAAATCAATCAGAGCCATTGCAGAAACATTGGCCATAGCCAGTACAACCATTTGGAATGTCCTGAAGAAGAAGAAAACTACTGGTGTACTAAGTAACAGACGTCGAACAGGTAGACCAAGGAAAACATCAGCAGTTGATGACAGAAACATTGTAAGAGCTGTAAAGAAAGACCCTAAAACAACTGTTAGTGAGATCAGCAACAACCTCCAGATGGCAGGAGTGAAGGTATCACTATCTACTGTTCGCAGAAGACTTCATGAACAAAAGTACAAGGGCTACACCAGAAGATGCAAACCACTCATTAGCAAGAAGAATAGGAAGGCCAGGCTGGAATTTGCCAAAAAGTACAGAGATGAACCTCAAAAAATCTGGGACAAAGTTTTATGGACTGATGAGACAAAGATTAACTTTTACCAAAGTGATGGAAAGGCTAAAGTTTGGAGAAAGAAAGGAACTGCTCATGATCCCAAACACACAAGCTCATCTGTGAAACACGGTGGAGGTAATGTCATGGCTTGGGCTTGCATGGCTTCTTCTGGGACGGGCTCATTAATCTTCATTGAGGATGTAACACATGATGGCAGCAGCAAAATGACCTCGGAAGTCTACAGAAACATTTTGTCTGCCAATTTAAGGAAAGATGCAACCAAACTGATTGGCAGAGCCTTCATCATGCAGCAAGATAACGACCCAAAACACACTGCCAAAACAACAAAGGAGTTCATCAGGGGCAAGAAATGGAAGGTATTAGACTGGCCAAGTCAATCTCCAGACTTAAACCCTATAGAGCATGCATTTTACCTGCTTAAGAGGAGACTGAAGGGAGGAACCCCACAAAACAAACAACAACTGAAAGAGGCTGCAGTGAAAGCCTGGGAAAGCATCAAAAAGGAAGAATGCAAAAGTTTGGTGACGTCAATGGCTCACAGACTTGCTGCAGTTATTGAAAGCAAAGGATTTGCAACTAAATATTAAGTCTTATTCACTTAAATATGTTTTAAGTATATCTGTTCCAATACTTTTGATCACATGACAAATGGGTGGATTCAAACAAAATGTGATATTTTCTTAGTTGTGCATCAGATCCTGATGTAAATACCTGGAAATAAAAGCTGAAACGTTGATCTCTGGTCTCACGTTCATTATTTGATGTCAAGCCCAAATGTTTTCAGTCTACAGCAAAAATAAAGGAATTTGCCTCACTGTTCCAATACTTTTGGAGGGCACTGTATGTGTGTGGGTTTGTGCTCAAGCTTGTGTGCTCATGTACAACGTAGGAAAATATGAAAAAAGAGAAAGAA
Source organism: Hypomesus transpacificus (assembly GCF_021917145.1). Taxonomy (NCBI): domain Eukaryota; kingdom Metazoa; phylum Chordata; class Actinopteri; order Osmeriformes; family Osmeridae; genus Hypomesus; species Hypomesus transpacificus. Next base: position 7,884 of record NW_025813999.1, read on the forward strand.
GGAAGGAGGGAGGAATTAGGATTAAAAGAGACACGTGGCCCTATTCCATCAGGGGGAGAGCTGGATGAATTAGAGGAGAAGAATGGGAGTCCTGTATGAGAGTCTCAAGAGAGTCCTGACACACGCATTCTTTCATCCATTATACAGAAAGCTCTCTCATGTAATTGCATCTTTCTTGTCATTCCTCTCTGTCTCTCTCTCTCTCTTGCTCTCTTGCTCTCTCTCTCTTGCTCTCTCTCTCTCTTTATCTCTCTCTGTGTCCTCCTGTCTCAGTATCTCAGCATCTCAATCCATTCTCTGATCCTTTCCCACCCATTGACTCTCTTTGATTCTTTCTCTTTCTCTAGAAAAACCCAACAGTTTGTTTGTTTCTCCAGCTGGAGTTTGGTTTACACTGACTTGAACAAAATACATTGGATCTAGGTTTCATCCATTCACTGGGGCAAACAATTCATTCAGCTCACACACACACACACCTACACCTACACACACACACACACACACAGCTCCAGATGTCTCTGAGACATCCTCCGTCTGTTCTTTCCGTTCCTGTCTCTGATGGGGCCAAAGCTCATGGGTCAGCAATGTCACATCCAGGTTGGGCTAAAGGTCAAAGTTCATCACCTACAACAAGGTTACTGGCAGCTGCCAGAGTCATTGGCCCTTTCAGAGCTCTGCTCCTGAAAGGCCAGCAGCTCATCTGGGATAAAGTGATGTTCTGTGCAGTTACTCTAACTCTTCACACACACACATACAACCTGCTTACAGAACTAGCTTTACAGTCTGTGTGAAAGTATTTTCGGAAGAGGAAGCCAAAAAAACTTAGCACGCACTAACATTTATTTCAACATTTGTTTATATTTCTTGTCAATAAAATCTTAATTCATGCAGTAAGATGATTGTTTTAACGGTCAGGTGCAGGTCTGAGGGCGGTTATTGATTGCAGGCCGTAAAGTCGGTGATAAAGAGTGAACGTCGTTAACCAAGCCGTCAATCAACGGATAAACGCAAAAGCCTGGATAGAGTGCATTTACATTTATGTATTTACAATTGGTGTTTTTTACTTCGGCGTTAAATACGCCTAAGAATAGTAGAATCAAAATGCAGCCCATTGAACCGCACAGTATTAGGTTGCGATTATTCGTGTGACCAAAAACTGACCCCAGGAAAGAAGTTAAACCCTCTCTCCTGGAATCCAACGACGATGAATCAAACAAGCTTGAGGAAGAGACCGAGGGAAGGAGGGGGGAAGGGGGGTATGGACGACTAGAGACGCCCGAGGCTCATTTTCCAGTGCCGTGCTGGACCAGGTGATGTCACTACACGTTTAGCTGGAGGAACTCCCAGAAAGAGAGAGTGAGGGAGAAAAAGGAGGAAAACTTTTCCGAACAACTGCGAGGGGAGGGGAGAGAAGTTGGACATGAAAAGATTGGCAGTAACTTTTTCTTTCCCCCCGTAAGAAGCCTCAAGAAACAATACTCAAGGAGCAATACTGTGGATTACAACTACGCAGTAAGGACATCAAATAATTGCACACCTCTGCTCGGATACTCCATTTGGATTAATGTGGTCGTAATTTAGTGGATCTATCAATAAGGTATGCAGGACTATTGATTACATTCGAGTTGAAGGATAACATTAAGCCCAACCCATATTTTATGCTTTATGAAGGGTGAAGTGCTTCTTTCTCAATGAATAATGCCTTATTGATTGATGTAGTTACCTTTGCAACCCGTGCAACGGCATAGCTGGAGGGCGGCCTGTGCCCTTGTCAGTGTCTATCTCTGCGTCTGTTACTTTCGCTTGTTCTGTCTTCATTTTCTCCGCAGCCTATGTTAAGATCTCGGGTACTGCGCAAAATACCCCAAACTTCTAACCGGTCATCTCTACTCGATTATTACAGAAGTTAGCCTACAAAATGCACCCTGTACCATCTTAAAAACGGTGGTAATTTTGCATAATAATACTTTACTGAAGAGAGGAGGGTTGAGTAGTTGTCGAGAGTTCAGTTTCCCTGGTCACAGCTGGTAAACTCGTTTGGCGTAGTTTCAAACGTCTACAGCCATCGCACAGACCCAAGAGAGATGGGGGGGGGGGGGGGGGGGGGGAGAACATCCGGAAACTAGCGGTTTTCTTCAGTGTAATGTGATACGGTAAGTCCGCCATGAGCTTTGTGGAAACTGTTATTGTTGTCCTCGATCTACAGGCCTTCAAGGTGTTTCTGGGCCGTGTTGGTTGCTTTGCAGTGGTCCGTTATTGACTTCAAACAGGAGGTAGCGGTCTCCCTGAGGCAGATGCACAGTGAAACACATTTTATATGCACCAGTTACTTAGCCCCACTCAGTGTATTCCGTATGCTATTTTAACATATTTGTCAGTGTGGCCTAACCCTTTAGGCAGTGTAAATTGGAATATTATTTAGCTTCACTTGTTGGCATGGCAATTGGTTGACACCTCCTGAGCCAAATCCTGCCAGGTCGGAGCTGTGAGGATAGATACAGAATGTCAAATACATCAAACCAATAAACGGAATAACCTTGCCTGCTAGCGAAGATGTAGGCTATTGCCAATTCAACGTTCCAGTCTTTTTAATGTAGTGCGATGATGTGCAGTATTCTTATTCATGAGCATGGCCCAGTCCACAAGTCCAAACGTGTCCTTGTTTGCGTGTTAGTTTTTTACAAGACGTAGGCCTTCTTTAAACCCTCTCCAATGAGGGAAGTTGGCCTCAATTGAGGTCAGCTGATATCTAAAGTAACTATTGTAGCCCTCAAGGCAATGTTGAGTTCATCTTTGTTCCATGTTCCAGGTTGGAACAGGTCTGCAATGCACACAATTAGTAAATGCAGGGCCTTGCTGGGATCCACGTACAAAAGCCCACACGCACGTTTTACAAGGTCTCTGCACGTGCACACGCGTGTGTGCGCCCCCAGACACACACACATCTTCACTTCATGTTTTTGCTCACGCTTCCACTGTGAAGTTTCAACGTCAGGGTCACAACCCTTTCAGAATGATTTTCCTTGTTGATTCCCAGCCTTGCTCCCAAATCCACTCTTCGTCTGAGAACTAAAGAAAGCCCTGATTGAGCTGCCAGTCGGCAGAGAGGGACTAGCTGCGTGAGTGACAGAAGTTACCCAGTCTGAAAAGCAGCTCTAGCTTCCAACTCTGATAGCGCTCAGCCATGGAACACAAGCGTTTAACCGTCACATTCGGTTGTCACTGTAACACAAAGCCGTGGATAACCAGGGTGTCAGCATGGCTTTGGGCTTTGGTGTGTGGATAATCCACTGCTGTCAGTGTCCTTTAACTAACTCCAACACAACTTAATCAAAGGGCCCCTTGTGTCATTTAAATTATATTAATTGGAGGCCCGTCGTGCCCCACGACAACAACGCAGGCGCTAGTTGGGCCGCGGTCTCACTACCTGTCTCAAATCAGGCAGAAGCAGACGAACACAGAGTGTCTGGTGACCATGATGGGCAGCATCAGACAGGAGGGGGACGTGATGGATGGAGTGTGATAATGATGAGGATAAGGATGATGACGAAGGGAACGATGCAGGCCGCTCTGTACCTGGTGAAGGTGAGCGATCCAATCATGAGAAAGAGGGGTATTGAGATTATGAGGGTGATAGATGCGCCGATGATCATTAAGATGGAAATTTGAGCAAGTGAAGGTGATGGATGATGTTAGCAATGTTGTAAAGTATTAATGAATCCCCATACGATCACTATAGGGCCCATCTCTCTCTCTCTCTCTTTCTCTCTCTCTCTCTCTCTCTCTCTCTCTCTCACTCATTCCCTCCCCCCTCCTCTGGGCATGTGTTGGGTTGACATACATAGCACCCCCCCCCCCCCCCCCCCCCCCCCTCACACACCCCCTCCCCCCAGTCCCCTGCAGTGCCTCCCCAGACAGTGACCCTAGTGCCTCATCTAAACCACAAACCCGGGAACCGGGCCAACCAGAACCAGCACTTCAGCTCTGCTATCTGCTGCTGCAAGCTGGGAGGCCATTTCCGCAGCGCGCATGAACGAGCGTAGACAAGATGGAAAAACCGAGAACGAGAGTGAGGGAGATGGAGAGACGGATGGTATAATCACACAGTCGCACAAACATTACCTTTTCACATTATCTCTCTCTCAAACACCCACATTCACAATTTAACATTTTTGGGGAAACGCCAAATGATATAATGGACTGTAATTTGGCCCGTAGCTCTGCCTGTGTTTCTGAGCCTTGCGTGGATCCTGCTGTTTCCGCTGATGACCTCTGACCTCCAGCTCTTATGACTGTAATCACACAGCCTCGAGCCCGCCACACCGGCTGCTGCGACTGTCTGTTGCACGTCTGTTTGTCTGTTGACTATTAATAAAGCTTAGGATCTCTGAAAACACATTTTTGGCTCACATGACTTACTACATGGAATGGTACAGTTATTCCTCTTCTCTTGTGGTAAGCCTCCTGGGTGATGGAGGGGTGATAGGAACCCTGACATGTACTTTAGTAGAGGACAGGTAACGTGTGTCCCAGTGCATTGTGAGTAAGTCTCTCTGGATAGCCCTGAGAGCCTGGAGGGAATATCTCCACCTGTAAACATACCAGAGGAATGTAGTCAAATGACCTGGTGTGTCAATGTCTGTCAGAATGGGTCTGTGTGTGTAGGTTTTTTGGCCACGTGTAACCACCTGGATGTTGAATGCAACATACTCTCTTAGTACTTCAATACTTTCCAGATGTGTTTGTGTGTCAGTTGCTCTGTATTTACGTGTAATTACCTGTTTGTGCTTGTGTCCTTTGTACTTTCGTGTGTGTTTGTGAATGCTTTTGTGTTTAGCTTTTAGACATGTTTTCACATACAGTATGTGGGTGTGTGTGTGTGTTTTTGTGCATGTGTGCCTGTGTGTATGCATGCCTGTGACTGTGTGTGTGTGTGTGTGTGTGTGTGTGTGTGTGTGTGACGGGATGATCAGCAACATGGAGCAGCAGTCCTGGAGATGAGGACACTGGCTGATCCATGGACTGTTGCCATAGCAGCCTTTCAACCCCATAATTAACACAGCTACTGTGCCTGGGACCAGATTCTAATCCCAGCAGTTAGCTGTGAATATGTTCTGCTTGAGTCCTTATCAGGAAGGGGGGTAGTAGCTGCTTTAATGAGAGTGTGGTGTGACTGTTTGCCTATATAGATAAGTGTTTCCCACACATAGACTAATTTGTGGCGGTGCGCCACAGAATCAACACCGCCCGCCACACATTGCGTTTCGTGAATCTTTTTTTTTATCGCTATTTAGGTTAAAACACGCAGCGTATTCGTTCAGCTGCATTTCCTTTCCCCTGCCTCCGTCTCTCTGTCATATGGAAGCAAATCGTGACCAAAATTCAAATGAAAATGCATTTCCAGAAATGCATTTTCATTTTAAGAATGTGGCTGCATTATTTGACTCATAAATCAAATTAGTATTCAATCATCCTATTTGCATTTTCATTTTCTTCCTTAAGACTGCTCATTCTTTCCCTTAATTAAAATGAAAACGAAAAAGACATTTGAAATTTAATTTTCAAAATATGCCCCAGCAAATAGATACCAAAATTCAATTTGAAATGTAAAATTTGAAAATGAAAATGCATTTCCAGAAATGCATTTTCATTTTAAGAACGTGGCTGCAAAATCGTGACCACAATTCAAATTCAAATGCATTTCCAGAAATGCATTTTCATTTTCAAGAACGTGGCTGCAAAATCGTGACCACAATTCAAATTCAAATGCATTTTCAGAAATGCATTTTCATTTTAAGAACGTGGCTGCAAAATCGTGACCACAATTCAAATTCAAATGTATTTCCAGAAATGCATTTTCATTTTAAGAATGTGGCTGCATTATTTGACTCATAAATCAAATTAGTACTGATTAGTACTGAGCGGACATTGCATTTTCATTTTCATGTTCTGCCCGCAAAGAACTGCCCATAATTCGAAAACGAAAATGCATTCTGAGCGGCGCAGTAGAGTGACGTCAGTAGCCGCTCTTCTTCAGCTCCCTGCTGACCGAGCTACCCATCTTGTTCGGTAGGGGGCGGTGTGCACATACGCATTGCATTACATGACAAATGTGCCGGGAAATTGATTGAATTGCCGGGTCTTTAGAGGACGCATCACAGATCATGGCGCTCCCTCAAATTGTGCAGACACTGATAGAATTAGCTGAGCTGGTAGAAACTAATAATATATCTGAGTCTGATGCCCGTGACCGAGTAGAACAAGTCACAGAGAGCTTGGCTGCATACTCTGCCGTCACAGACGTACACATTAATGAGGTTGCCATAGTAAACCTCTCTTCAGTCCTGGAACAGCTGGATGCTGTGGAGCCTCAAATGGGACGGGGACGACCAACCATCCACATCCCGTTCGAGTCCATCGAAAACTATTTATTAAATGGTCTACTTTTTCCTGTGAAAGCAAGCTGTTTCACCTTTGGCCTGGTTCTGACAAAATCTGAATTTCCGCAATCTGAATTTGAATTTCCGCAATCTGAATTTCAAGAATCTGAATTCCTGCAATCTGAATTTTAGAATGTTTTATTTTTGGATCAAAATAATTCAGTTGTATTAAATTTGGCATACAAATAATTCAGATATTATATATTCAACAGCAATATATTTCAGTTTTATGAAATTCGAGACACAAATATTTCTGATCTTTCATATTCAAATTCAGATACTTTTGTCAGCTTTCTAGCTCCGTAAATCCGTTGCTTTGCATCCTCCGACGGATGGTCTGGTGGCCGACAACAGCTCCGCTATGTCCTTTATTTTTAAACCATTTAATAAATAGTTTTCGATGGACTCGAACGGGATGTGGATGGTTGGTCGTCCCCGTCCCATTTGAGGCTCCACAGCATCCAGCTGTTCCAGGACTGAAGAGAGGTTTACTATGGCAACCTCATTAATGTGTACGTCTGTGACGGCAGAGTATGCAGCCAAGCTCTCTGTGACTTGTTCTACTCGGTCACGGGCATCAGACTCAGATATATTATTAGTTTCTACCAGCTCAGCTAATTCTATCAGTGTCTGCACAATTTGAGGGAGCGCCATGATCTGTGATGCGTCCTCTAAAGACCCGGCAATTCAATCAATTTCCCGGCACATTTGTCATGTAATGCAATGCGTATGTGCACACCGCCCCCTACCGAACAAGATGGGTAGCTCGGTCAGCAGGGAGCTGAAGAAGAGCGGCTACTGACGTCACTCTACTGCGCCGCTCAGAATGCATTTTCGTTTTCGAATTATGGGCAGTTCTTTGCGGGCAGAACATGAAAATGAAAATGCAATGTCCGCTCAGTACTAATCAGTACTAATTTGATTTATGAGTCAAATAATGCAGCCACATTCTTAAAATGAAAATGCATTTCTGGAAATACATTTGAATTTGAATTGTGGTCACGATTTTGCAGCCACGTTCTTAAAATGAAAATGCATTTCTGAAAATGCATTTGAATTTGAATTGTGGTCACGATTTTGCAGCCACGTTCTTGAAAATGAAAATGCATTTCTGGAAATGCATTTGAATTTGAATTGTGGTCACGATTTTGCAGTCACGTTCTTAAAATGAAAATGCATTTCTGGAAATGCATTTTCATTTTCAAATTTTACATTTCAAATTGAATTTTGGTATCTATTTGCTGGGGCATATTTTGAAAATTAAATTTCAAATGTCTTTTTCGTTTTCATTTTAATTAAGGGAAAGAATGAGCAGTCTTAAAGAAGAAAATGAAAATGCAAATAGGATGATTGAATACTAATTTGATTTATGAGTCAAATAATGCAGCCACATTCTTAAAATGAAAATGCATTTCTGGAAATGCATTTTCATTTGAATTTTGGTCACGATTTGCTTCCATACTGTCACTCATGCGTCTTTCTCACATATGCACACAGTCACAACGTCAGCACACGTTAGCAACAATGCATACATACGCCGTTCTAGTAAGACCGACAGCTATATCAGCGAGCTTTCAGCATTAGTGCCGTAGCTAAAAGTCGAGGAAAGTTGAGGCTACTTTTCGCTAAGTACCTTACTCGAAGATTCTCCTTCGTTTTATTGGTGAGAAGTCTCAGGAGCTAGCTACTTACCCGGCGTCCTGGAGCCAACCAGTTAAATAGTCGCGCTAGCGTGGCTACATACATAATGCAGAAATGATATGTGATGTTGTTGTTAATTTTGTGAAGGTGTGAATCATTTAGGATTAATATTTAATGTAACAAATTATTAACAAATTAACTGTGTAACGAATTATTAGCGAAGGAATTATTACGACTCCCCCCCACAACTAGATTTCTAATCTGTGGGAAACACTGAGATACATTGGTCAGTTATGATGTTCAAATACTGTATGCTCTCTCTCCTCTCTCTCTCTCCTTCCCTCTCCCCAGGTAGCAGCAGAGGGTGTGTGTGTGTGTGTGTGTGTGCGTGCGTGTGTGTGTGCAGAGGTCTGAACCATGAGAGCTCCCGGCTACTTCCTGGTTCTCGTCTCTCTTGGCCTGGGATCATGTGACACGCCAACATCATCATCATTGTCATCGCAAGGTGAGACACCTGACTTCTGCCTCTGTGCCTTTCTCTGTTGAAGAAGGCCCGACTATCCATACTGTTACACTCTCTTCAGTTGTGGGAAGATTCCAGGCTGTCATGGGCTGCAGTTTTTCATGTAGGGTTCAGATGTGGTTGTGGGAGAGACTATGGTCTACACTGGTTGTAATTGCTGCCTTGACTTGATAGAGATTGTCACCATTGCTGTTGGTTGCTCTGTGGTCTTGCTGAGGTTGAGAGGCGTGTGTGTGTGTGTGTGTGAGAGTGAGCGAACCATGTGAGGTCATGTTTCTCACTCTAGTCCATCCATCACTCTCAGTTTACAAGGGCTTTGTGTGTGTGTCTGCATGAAGTTAACTGCAGGAGCAGAGAGAGTGTGTGTGCTGTATCGTGTTATTCCATCTCACTCTTTATGGGCTGTCAAACTCTCATCAAACTCCTCCCACTGTCTGAGATCAAGTCCATAGTATTCCTGCAGAGGCACAGTAACCTCCAGAGCTGCTGGAGAGAGGGGGAGGCAGGCTCCCAGGAGGCCCAGAGACAGTGCTTCATTTGGGGCTGAGCCAGCTCGCTGTTCCCCGGAGACGTTGCTGGTGGGTGGAAGAAAGTGCTTTTATTCAAGTGGAGCTAAAGCACTTTGTCACGGTATACATTGTTAGGGTATGCTGCCCCCCCCCCCCCCCCCCTTCATCTCTTTCTACACACACACACACTTACACACCTAACACACACGTCTGCCTTTCCCAACCAAAAATCGGGTGCCAGCCTGCCAGGCTGCTGAATGGGTGTAAACTCAAAATCTTTCTTTTCTCTTGTCCTTTCAGAAGACATCTGAAAGAGCCATATTACTGGTGTAGGCCTAGGCCCAGTTAAGTCATTTACATGACGTAGCATGTCGATTACCAAGTGTCACTCAAGCGTGCACACACAGCCCCTACATGTCTACCTCCATACCTGCCAGGTGTGACACTCTAGAATTACATTTAGATCAGTCCATGGATTACGGGCACGCACACAAGTGCACTCAAACAAAGACAAGCGATCACGAACGTCTGTCGACAGTGGGGAATGAGTGACCTCATCCGTAAGTGTCTTTCCACTCTTCACTGCTCTGCAATTTAATATTTGGAAAATAACCAGGAATGTTCTGTCTGTCCTCTTTCTGCCTTCCCTCTCCCCCTCCCCCTGTTCTCCCCTCTCTCTCTCCTTCCCTCTCCCCCTCCCCCCTGTTCTCCCCTCTCTCTCTCCTTCACTCTTTCTCTCCCCCTCCCCCTGTTCTCCCCTCTCTCTCTCCTTCACTCTTTCTCTCACCCTCTCCTTCACTCTCCCTCTGCCTATGTTCTCCCCCCTCTCTCTGTCCTTCACTTTCATTCGGTTTCTCTGAGTTGTCGTCTCACAGCTACAGTGATTCATATCCTTTCCTCTCTTGCATCATTAACTACATTTCCCAGCATGCCCATCTCACCCACAGTGCAGTGTGTGTCTCATAAGTGGCTCCAGAAGTGCTACTGGCAGAATCGAACATCCCTCTGATGTTATGGTCTGTGTGTGTGTGATCAGCAGCCTGGTCTAATTATCATGGAATGCCACTGCATAAAGAACATTCAATCCTCACCAAGACACACACACACACACACAGACAGACGCACAAACACACACCTCCCCCTGCCAGCACCCTAATGAAAGCCTGCTGCCAAGTAAGACTCAGATGCAACAACAACAACCGAACCAGAAAGGGGAACAGGAAAACCCTCTGTGATACAAGAGTATCAGTCAGACAGCTGAACCTGTCCACACAGGCTCAAGACGAGCGGGTCCAGTAATAGACACATCAGACACATGGCAGGGGCGCAGTGGAGAGAAGCTTGGTGGGCATGGGGGGGGGGGGGCAGTTGAGAGGGGGTTTTGATCTCTGTCGCCCCAAATAAAGCCTATGGAGCACTGCCCCCCCCCAACACACACACACGCACACTCTTCATCCGGGGTGAAGGGCTAAGATCAAGGGTTGCGTGTCCTCCGGGGACAGGCCTTAGTCATCGTCCCTCCTTCTCTCTCCTCCCCTCCGTTTTCTCCCCTCGTTTATCTTTTCATCCCTCTGTCAGATGCCTGCCCCCCCCCCCCCCCAGCCTCATCTTTTCACCTCTGACAAGACTTCATCTTATCACTGCCTCTGTAAGTGTCTGACAAAAGGTTGAGGAGGTGTGAGAGAGGAATGAGTGGAAGATGGAGGGCTGGGACGCGGTTTGAGGGCGTGTTCGGAGAAGAAACGCAGGGAAGAAGCTGCCTGCATCTTCTGACTTCAAAAAGGCCGAGTTGAGAGCGCTGAGAAGATGAATGCTGTTGCCTGCATGCGCGTGCGTTTGTGCAGGCGTTTGTGTCTGGGAACTTTGGAAATGTTGAAAGGCAGCTTGTTTCTTTGTACACTGTTGCTGAGTGTGCAGATGAGATTTAGGGGAGACTACTCAGGTGTGTGTGTGTGTGTGTGTGTGTGTGTGTGTGTGGTTGTAGGTGTGTGTGTGGGGGGGGGGGGGGGGGGGGATTTTCCCAGAAGAAACAGTAGACATGAGATCATAGCGTTCTTTCGGAATTCTTATCTGAACTTCACCATGACACTTTCCACCTGAGACACACAGCTTTCTGTGTAACTTGATAGTTTCCTACACAAGAAATCTGGCTCCTATTTAGAACCTTTGAGATTTGTGTTGTTTTATGACCTCAAATGCTTTAGGACATAAGAGTGACCACAGATGTCATTGTCTGCTTTTCCATATATACCGTGAGACAGAGATGGTAGGCAGGTAGACAGAAAGCTAGCCAGCCAGCTAGGCAGCCAGCCAGCCAAAAAGGCAGTTTGGCAGTCAGATTTAACAACTGTTATTTGTTCCTACATTACAATTTTAACAGGGTTTACAAACAAATGGACCCAATCTGTTGATAAGATAATTCACGCCAACCCAATGACTGATCAATAATTGCAACATCCTAACACAATTGTGAACCCCCCCCAATTAAGTCTTTACTTCTCTCTGCCCTGATAGAATGACACTTCTACTGCCTCATTCTTTTGGAAACAATCAACCCCTCCTCCCCCCCCCCCCCCCCCCCACACACACACTTCCTCTCAAACACACAGCACCAACCCACACAGAGATTCTTCAGACTGCACTTCATTTGGTGTGTGACTCAGCACTCCACACTCTCTAATTGGAGCCATTCATTAGTTTGGAAGTCACTCCCCTCTTCCTCCAACTTGAAATTGGTTTCGATTTAACAAACTGGCCCTTGGAGAGAGTGTGTGTGTGTGTGTGTGTGTGCTTACATGCGTGTGTGCCAGGACAGCTGCTCACACATACAGTATCGACTCTGGAAGTTCAGAACATCTTGCTCAGTGAGGACGCTATAGATCAAGACAGCAGTGGAGCTGATGAGCAACAGCTTCCCACCCCAACCCTCACCCCATCACCCTAAACCCCTCCCACCCTAACCCTCACCCCCTCACCCTAACCCCCTCCCACCCTAACCCTCACCCCCTCACCCTAACCCCCTCCCACCCTAACCCTCACCCCCTCACCCTAACCTTGAGTTATCCTGGGTTAGGGGGAGGCCTGAGTCATCCTGGGTTAGGGGGAGGCCTGAGTCATCCTGGGTTAGGGGGAGGCCTGAGTCATCCTGGGTTAGGGGGAGGCCTGAATCATCCTGGGTTAGGGGGAGGCCTGAATCATCCTGGGTTAGGGGGAGGCCTGAGTCATCCTTGATTATGGGGAGGCCTGAGTCATCCTGGATTAGGGGAGGCCTGAGTCATCCTGGGTTAGGGGGAGGCCTGAATCATCCTGGGTTAGGGGAGGCCTGAATCATCCTGGGTTAGGGGAGGCCTGAGTCATGGGGTGAAGCTGGTCTCTGCTGCAGCCCTGTCCTGGTCTCCACAGGTTCCCTGCCAGCCGGAGCCTCCTGACAGGCATCTTCCCCCGTAACCTCCTGTGACAGGATGTGAACACATCCATCAAGCGCTGGGCCGGCTAGTCTGACAGGACAGGGCTAGCTGAGCTGTCAGAACAGAACATGTCTGAACCCTGCAGGAACCTGGCTCTCTATCACTCACACACACACACACACACACACACACACATAAAGACTACTCTCACAAACACACATCAACGCTCACACACACACAATAACACTCACACACACATCCACACACGTACACACATACTAGCACACACACAAACATCACGTCTGTCCATCATTGTCCATCATTCACACACACAGTAGATGTGCTAGAAAAAACATGTCTGCCTGATATTAGAAATCTGATGCGTTCATTTTGGAGCCTCAATAACAGAGTTTGTGTCTTTTCCTTTTTGTCAGTTTCTTATCCTCTCTCTCCGTCTCTCATTCTGCCCCTCCCTCCCTCTCATCATCCCTCTATCCAGATGTGCCGTGCCCTCCGCTACAGGTGGAAGACTGGAAGTTTCCTCAGACAGCCAGGCACAACATCACAGGTACACACACACACACAAAGGTACACACACACACTCACACACACACTTCCTGTACACAGGTATGTTGACACTGACGCCGATCTCGGTGTCGCTTGTTGCCGTGGTAACCGTGTCATGTGATCAACCCTAGGGTTCAACCTGGTGCGACGCTTCTCCCTGCTGAAGAGTGCTGACATCAAGAAGATCCGCAACCCCAGAGGTCCAGTCATCCTCCGGCTGGGCAAGACCGCACTTGTCCGCCCCACCGAGTAAGAGCCCTCATCTTCTCTCTCTCTCTCTCTCTCTCTCTCTCTCTCTCTCTCTCTCTCTCTCTCGGTCTCTCTCTTTCTCTCATTGTCTCTGGCTGTATCTCTCTTTCTATCACTGTCTCTCTATGTCTCTGTCTCTGTCTCTCACTCTCTCACTGTCTCTCTCTATGTCTCTGTCTCTGTCTCTCACTCTCTCACTGTCTCTCTCTATGTCTCTGTCTCTCTCTGTCTCTTCTCTCACCGTCTCTGTCTGGCCTTAAAACTCTAGTTGATTAGTTGAGTCAGGACAGTGCACTTCTCAGCCCTGTGTCTCAGAGAGAGAAGGTTGCCAGCCAGTCCGGCCTACGCTTTGATTGTTCTAGCAGAAACACCACAACTATAACAACTGCTGGTTTCCAAGAGTGACCGCATGAACAAATTGCCCACATATTTCACATCATGAGTTAGGCTTTTATAGTCTAAGAACGCGTGGAAGTCATTCATTTCGCCTTTTATGCTTTGTATGTCGTTTAGATGAACTGATAGACGTGTTATGTAACTATTTTCTCTTAATTGAGGGTCAGAATTGGGACCTTCGATTGGTCTCTTGTACTGAGGTCATAGTTAAACAGAATCTGGGAACTCTCTGTTTTCCTGTCTGTGGAATTTCCCCTTGTTCTTGATAAAGTAGTTCAGTAGTTGCCAGTTGGGCCTGAATAGAGTGTTTTATGACTCCTGTCTTGTTCTGACTGGTGTGCCGGCTGGAGAGAATCATATATCTTCCCGCAAAAACAGACCTTTGTGGAGACATTCTGTGCCCGAGGTGACGCATATTGTTTGTCACTGAGGTAGTGTGACTCGGTGTTATTGAGTCAAAGTCATCGGAGATATATGAAGACTTTGCTTCTCAGGAACCTAGTATCTTGGAAGGCTTTGGGAGTAGGTCTGCCAGATGTTTGGCATGCTTCCAGCTGGAGAAGACAGCCAGGAGAATGTGGTCTCCATTTTCTGTTGCTCCCTTTTCAGGTTTTCAGTTTTCCTGTGTGTTTCTCCATCCTGTGTGTTTCTCCATAGTCTGATAGTATGAGGTGGAAGGAGGGTTTTACCCTCAGGGGATTTCTGTCTGTCTTTCTGTCTGTCTGTCTGTCTGTCTGTTGTCTGACTGACTGTCTGTCTGTCTGTCTGCTTCCCTGATTGTCTGGTAGACCGTCGCTCATCTGTGCTGCATGTCAAACGCTTGATCAGCCCTTCCCTCTTCTCTCTCGCTGTCCCACGGCGGAGGAGCCGAAAGAAAGGGGGACATCTGCTCCCTTTCTTCTTTTCTTCTTCTTCTCTCCCTCGCCGCAAACCATTCCTCCTCTGAGACGAAAATATACGGAGGGATAAGTATCTGTCCTTCAGAAGCCGGCATATGTTCCTCTGATTGGCTCTGTCTCTCTCTCACCCCTCCTCTTTCTCTCTCTCTCTCTCTCTCTCTCTCTCTCTCTCTCTCTCTCTCTCTCTCTCTCTCTCTCTCTCTCTCTCTCTCTCTCTCTCTCTCTGTCTCTCTCTCTGTCTCTCTCTCTCTCCTTCTCCTCTCTCTGGGTGAAGGATTGATGTGTCTATTGGTTGAGGTGTGGGGGGGACGTAGAGGGGGAATAAGTGGGCGAAGGGAATAGGGAATTATCAGTTCAACTGGGGGTGATGGGCGACTCCGTCAGAGATGTTCCCTCAAGGGTCGACGCAATAAGTGCTCCGTCAATCACAACACACTGGCTCCCTCCACAGCTGGAGTCAGGAGAAGTCGGTGTGGCCTAATTGGAACGTAATGTTTGTTTTGTATCTCACTCTAATTGACATCATTTATCCTACCCAGTCTGGAAGTGTGACAAGCAGATGATGCCGCAAATCTTTTCGCTAACGAGCTAGCCAAGGCTATAGCTGGGTGTGAAATCTGGAGATTACAGAAATGGTGGCTTTCAATGGTAGAGTAGAAAGCCAGACGGTATTTGGCGTCAAAATCGCTTTTTGCAAACGGCCGTAACAACAACATCACAATACAGAATGTGGGCAAGGTTTACCATAGTTTTGCCCCGGGGTGCTTTTCCCTTCTCAAACCTCTATCTTCCGATCTCTCTCTCTTTCTCTCTCTCTCTTCCTATCTCTCTCTCTTTCTCTCTCTCTCTTCCTATCTCTCTCTCTTTCTTTCTCTGTCTTTGTCTCTTTGTCTAATGAGAGCAGCAGTAGTGTGTGTCTTCTGAGGATGGGAGGGCTGAATCTGTCTGCCTCGACACATTGATGTATCATCCAACTTCTGTTTGTTTGTGTGTCTGTGTAGGAGCACGTGTGCGTGCGGGCCAAAAGCTTAGGAATCGCAGCTGTTGAAGTGTTTATCTCTCAAAGTGCCCCTGTTCCTAGTCCACTCCTATCTACGGCTCCAAACCCATGTCTGTGGTCACTGTCTTGTACCTCTGTTCATATTCGGACTCTCATCCTCCTATCGTGGGCTCACTTTCTCTGGATCCAACTTCTAGTTTTTTAGTTCCAACCCTCCATGGTCTTTGTTTTGAAGCTAGGCAGTGAAGAGAAATCGCCTCCTCCCTCTGTTATAAATCACTGTCACCCCTCTTTTGTGGGAGTGGGAAACCAGCTGCCAACACTGACTAGTGTGTGTGTTGTGTGTGTGTGTGTGTGCCCTTGACCCGAGACGAGCCAGCCAGATATTTGTCTGTGGAGGCACAGAGATGAGGAATGAGATGAGGTTGGATCTACTGCATCGCCCATAAAAATACATGTCAGAGGTTATTCTCAGCCTAAAACTCTGGTCACACACGTACACAAACACACACACACACACACTCACTGTGGGTTTAACTGTGTCCCTCAGTCAGGTGTTCCCCCACGGTCTACCTGAGGAGTTCACTGTGGTCTTCACACTGGCTCTGAAGAAGAAAACTTTGAGGGACAACATCTACCTGTTCCAGATATCTGATGAACAAGGATACCCCCAGGTACTCTCCGTCTCCCTCCACCATCCATCTCCTCCTCCTCCCCTTCCGCCTCTCCCTCCTGCTCTCCTCCTGCTCTCCCTCCACCATCCATCTCCTCCTCCTCCCCTTCCGCCTCTCCCTCCTGCTCTCCTCCTGCTCTCCCTCCACCATCCATCTCCTCCTCCTCCCCTTCCGCCTCTCCCTCCTGCTCTCCCTCCACCATCCATCTCCTCCTCCTCTCCTCCTCCTCTCCTTCCTGCTCTCCCTCCACCATCCATCTCCCCCACCTCTCCTCCTCCGCCCCCCCCCCTCTCTCGCCCACCCACACACACACATCCTCTCTCTCTCCGTTTCTCTCCTACCCATCTCTTTTTTTCCCCGCACCCTCCTCTCGCCCGCCCTCCCTCCAGTCTCTGTCCCTCTTTCCTTGTCATCCCCTCCTCGTTCTCCTTCATTGTTATTCCTGTGTACTTTGTGATGGAGCGTTAGGATTCCTCGCGGTGCTGTAACCACTGCAGGCCTGCAGGCAGATTTAGATGTTTACAGTCCGTGTGATAAACGGAGGGCAGACTCTCATTAGAAATGATTCATTTGGCCGTGCGCGCGCTGCCTTATGGAGGCCAGGGGCATCCTCACTACTCTACTTTTCATCGCACGCTGCGCCCTGCGCCGTTCTTGGTTTGACGGAAGGACAATGACTGAAATCTCTTCTCGCTGCCAGACACTCTAAGATCCAAGGAACGGCTTTGAAGTGACCAGCTGGCGACGACCCTGATGTGTCTCTCCCCTCAACCCTCTCTCTCTCTCTCTCTCTCTCTCTCTCTCTCTCTCTCTCTCTCTCTCTCTCTCTCTCTCTCTCTCTCTCTCTCTCTCTCTCTCTCTCTCTCTCTTTGTCTCCTTTGATTGGCTATGTCTCTCTCTCACCCCCTCCTCTTTCTGTCTCTCTCTCCTCCTTCCTCTTTTGATCACAAACCCTCCTCCTCTCCCCCCCTCCTCTCTCTCTCTCTTTCTCTCTCCCTCCCCCTCCTCTCCCATCCTCTCACTCTCTCCCCTTCTCTCCCCCCCCCCCAGTTCTCCCTGGATCTGAACGGGCCCGAGGGGACCCTGTCTCTGCGGGCGCCGGGGGCGGAGCCTGAGGGAGAGCCTGCGAGCTGCGTGTTCAGCGGCGAGGGCGTGGAGTCCCTCCTGGACCTGCGCTGGCACAAGGTGGCGCTCAGCGTCCGGCGGGGGGCGGCGGCTCTGCACGTCGACTGCGGCTCCATCCAGACCAAGCCCCTGGAGCCCCGCGGAGCTCTGCCTTCCGAGGGGCACACCTTGCTGGGCATCAGGGCCACGGACGCTGGGCCTGTGGAGGTGGGCATGGAGGAGGAGGAGAGGCCGCCGGGAAATTAAGTTTGGGATTGAGAGGTCAATGGGTTGCCAGGTCGGGTTTTGGGTTTTGGGTTGGGATTTGGGGTTGCCAGGTTTTGGGCCAGTGTTATAGAAACAGTATTGGACAGAGAATAGACCAGTCCTGTATAGCTGCAGCTAGCTGTGTTTGGGTATACATCATGTGTGTATGTGTACATTCAAAGTACATTTGTGTGTGTGAGAGTGTGTGTGAGAGTGTGTGTGCAGCAGGAGCAGCGTTCCCCAGGTAGACGGCCCTGTCCTTCCTGGTTCACTCATTCCCGATTAGAAAGTGAGATTGGTACCCAGGATAGAAGGGTGAAGAGAGAGCCCATTAGCGATAAATACATCTACTAATCCAGCCCCTCTGCACAATGATCAATTAGCCGGGCCATTCAGGAAACACAAGGGCCTCATCCTGAGGAGGGGTGACTCATCATGGAACACGGTTAAAGAAAGCTTTCCTCTGTGGTTAAACCCTCTTCGTGTCTCTCCTCTCTCTCCTTCGTTCTTTCCTACTCTTTTGCTCTTTCTCTCTGCCTGTCTCCCTCTTTTTCCCTCCCTCCCTCCCTCCCTCCCTCCCTCCCTCCCTCCCTCCCTCCCTCCCTCCCTCCCTCCCTCCCTCCCTCCCTCCCTCCCTCCCTCCCTCCCTCCCTCCCTCCCTCTCCCTCTCTACATCAGATGGACCTCCAGCAGGTGATGGTGTACTGCGACCCAGCTCTGGCCATTCAGGAGGCCTGCTGTGAGATACCTGGGGCTCGGGTGAGAACGCCCTGGCGACCATCACACAACGCTTCTACAAAACACTCCATTACCGTGCCAACCATGCCTGTGTGTGTGTGTGTGTGTGTGTGTGTGTGTGCGTGCGGGAGGGAGGGAGGGAGGGAAAAGAGAGGTGGGGAAAACAGTGTTCTTGCTTTATGTGTTTCTTATCAGACAAAAGCAAAAATCAAATGAAAATGGATTAATGAAATGGGGCACAGCAGATGTCTATTTTCCTTTTGAGTAAGAGGGAGTGAGAGAGAGAAGGAGGGAGAGAGAGAGAGAGCACAGGTAAGTGCAGTGAGTACAGACAGTTCTAGGTTTATTTCTGAACTAAAGGTATTTTTGCGTTCAGCTTCCTGTCAGAACCCTCCAGGGCGTCTGCCGTTGTCTGCGGGTGTGCATGTGCACACAAAAAAAGGATGTTTGTTCCTCAGCCGTGTCGACAAACAGAAAAACAAAGAGAAGATTCCCTCAGACCCACACTGTGTACAACACTCTGAAGGGCCTGCACCACACTCTAAAATAGATGAGATTGTTTAAGATTAGACCAACCGTGCCTCACCCACCCCCCGCCTCACCAGCCCCCCCTCCCCACCCACCCCTGAGCTTTGCTCTGAGGGGGCTCCAGGGCTCCCTGTAAGCAGTATTTATAAATGAGAAAAGAGTTTTCTCCCTCAGACACACACACACACACACACTTCCCCTTACACAGGTGTCTGAAAACAGACGTCAGCTCTCAGGATAGCAGGAAGATGACAGGGGAGAGAGAGTTGTTGACAGTGCCGGTTTGGGTCAGAGCTTCAGAGATGGTTGAAGAGGGCCACCCCAGACGTTGTTATCAGCCACCTGCTGTGTGTGTGTGTGTGTGTGTGTGTGTGTGTGTGTGTGAGTGATGTACCTGGTGTGTGTGTGGTGTACCTACTGTGTGTGTGTGGTGGATTAAAATAACAATGTTTGTTTGGGTCGACTTTGACAGAAACATTCTCTCTCTTCCTCGCTTTCCGCAGTGCCCCCCTGACGCCCCCAAGAGCCGTCGGGCCGCGGAGAATGACCTAGAGGATCTGAACCCCTTCAACCAGGTAACTCACACTCACTAACATTCACACACACACACACACACTAGTTAAAGCTCTGGAGACAGGACCAGACCAGTAAAAAGGAGTAAAATATCTCTCAGGGTGTCCTGTATGATGTCACCTCTCCTCTGCCTCCTAATCTCTCTTCCTGCTCCTCTCCTGGAACACACGGTTCACTTCACACACACACACACTCACACACTCCTGGCTTCGCACTCTCACTACCTCGTACACAGTCTACTTTACCACCAAGCAAAGAGTGTGCTAATTTCCCAGTGACCTTAACTTGACCTTCTTCTGGTGCTAACCGTTTTAGCCGCCTTCGGTTTAGTGGGTTATAAGAAACTCGGTTTTCCAACCACCACCAGACAAAAGCAAGTGCCTGAATAGTGAAGTGATAGCCTTCTCCTTGTGTTGTCTCTTGGTCTCCCACAGTGTTACAGTAAGGTTGTTTTAAAATGCTCTTTCATTCCAGGGCAGCAGCACATGCTCTCTCCTTTCATCATTTATTTCCATGATCTCCCTTTAATCTATTTCCAATTATCCATTCATTAGGTCTGGAATTTGTCTCTCAGAGAGATGGGAAGTTAAGGAGCTCTGGTAACACAACAGGCTAGAGCAATCAATCCTCGAGACTTGCCGGCCAGACGCGCTAACCATAACAGGAAGTGAGGAGAATGTGTGTGTTAGCACACATGCTCTCTGTCCATGTGTCATCTCCTTGGCCACAGTTGCCATGGCGTTTTTCTCGCAGCCTGTCTGTCTCGGTGATCAACTCCAGGTGTGTGTGTTGCGGTGTGTGAAGACAAGGGTACAGCTCTCATGCCTGTGTGGGGAATAGCCTTATACGGGCAACATACGGAGTGGTGATCACATAGGATTATGACAGACGCACCACATCTCTCAATTTATACCAAGGCACAGATGTTTGATTGCCACGAAAGCAATTCTATTTACAACCCGCCCTCCTCTCCCTCCCCCTCTCTCTCCCCAGCACACACACACACACACACACACACACACACACACACACACACACACACACACACACACACATACAACATAGTTGGACAGGTTGTTTTATGGGGACTTGGGCATGCAGTGTATAGCCACTAGGTCCATGACCCCAGTATGCAGGCCAGATGTTGCAAAGACACTGTATTGCTTTCATTAAGTTGATCCTTGGTGACTTACATGACATCCCAATGACCTCAGCATGTGTTCACGTGTGGATGTGCGAGCAAGTGTGTGGATGTGTGTGCGAGTGTGTGGATGTGTGAGCAAGTGTGTCATTCTGGTGTGTATTTGTGTGTGGAATTGTATGGGTCTCTAATTTCTCTCTCTTCCTCTATTCTGCTATTTTTTCTCCCTCCAACTTTCTTTCTCTTTTCCAACACAGCAGGCTACTGAAAGGTCATCCAGTCCCTGAGAATGTTGCACAGCCCCTCCTCCCCCCCTACCCCTCCCCCCTCCCTACTGTATCTTGGCAAGATTTACAGATTTTTGAACTAACCAGCCTCAGAGCCTCCATACACTTAACACTGTATCTTCCCTCAAACTATCTTTATCTCATTCTTTCTCTCTCTCTCTCCCTCCTTTCGTCACCCACACTCACCCAGTCAACCTGTCTGTCATCTGCCCCAGGGTTCATTAGACGCACGTCTCTGTTTTACCCATTTCTCCTCCTCCTTTCATTTTGGTTTCCCGTGAATAAATAGAGTACATGTTCATGACCAGATTGGAAATGCGAAACCTCTCTCCATCCTGCCTTTGTTGCGGAAGACACTGAGGCAACGACATGAAATGGCAACAAGGTTGTGATGGAACTCTCTCCTAGGACTCGACAGAAGCAATTCCCAACCCGTAGGCCACGGCCCACTAGTGATCCATTAGGGTACTGCAGGTGGGCCGCCAAACCAATAAAAACTCAAATATGAAAAATGAATATCAAATATATCTATATATACTGTTGGTAAATTATTATAAAGAATCTTACACATTTTTACAGGACGACCTGTTATCGGTCGATGGAAAAAAGCGAGAAGCTGCACAATAGCTAAGTTGCTTTTAGATATTGATTGTAGCTAGTTAACAGCCTGTTCTGGTTTAATTATAGTCATGTTTATAACTTTACCGGAAGTTCTAGACCTGCTCTATTTTTTCACAGAAATAAATGTTGTGTGTATAGCCAATATAGCAGTTTGTTATTTAACATGATGTTATATGAAACTATAGGAGTGGTTGTAGTTACGCAGGTTACATACTTTGCAATGTGTACTTACTGTGGCACTGATGGACACTGTCTTTGATCGGTCAAAAATGTTTTGCCGTGAAAGCGAACTGTTTGGCTCCCGTGATCTTGTCAAACGTGTGATAAAGCAAATGAAGTGAACGTATGTGTTGTCGGGGGACGGCAAAAATATTTCAGCTTTGCAAGTGGGCCGCAAACTGTAAAAGGTTGGGAATGGCTGGTCTCCAGAGTCTTCCGTCTTCATGCAGGGGTTATGTGAAGGGGAGGGGAGCTTGCCTCATCTGCAGAGTTCACCGCTGAGGCTCATGGTCCTGTATGTGGTTTGCCAACTCACACACTCCCTGGTTTGAACCGATGCAAAAGAGGCCGTGTAGACGTGTACATCTTACCTCATCACGGATGTAAATGAAAAGCAGAACTGACATGTTTTTTCCCTTTTCCCTCCTCTCTCTCTCCCTGCACCCCTCTCTCTCTCCCTGCACCCCTCTCTCTCTCCCTGCCCACCTCTCTCTCCCTGCCCCCCTCTCTCTCTCCCTGCCCCCCTCTCTCTCCCTGCCCCCCTCTCTCTCCCTGCCCCCCTCTCTCTCCCTGCTCCCTCTCTCTCCCTGCCTTCCCCTTTACAGGAGATCTTGGGATCCAAGGGACTGGCGGAGAAAGTAAGGAATCCTCCTCTGTCTCTGTCTCGCACCCACACACCCTTGATCCTTTAGTATCGCTAAGCGGAGACGTTGGCCACATGTGCCTGTTGGAAGCCAATCAGGAAAAACATGGGCAGCCTGGGCCAATCCGGGGCCAGTGTTTGTTGTACAGTTGAGAGGGGGGGGGGGGGGGTGATGACCCACATACCCGAACAGCTACTCTTCAACAGCAGGGAGGGAAGGGCTCACATAAGATAAAGTAACTCAGATGTCATACACACATGCACACACACACTTATTGTCAACTAATTGACTCACTATTGTGCATACAGACTCCGCTGGGATTTACTGCTGCCTGTGAATATTGTCATTCTCCTCCAATGGAGGGATTCTGTTCACAAATAGCATACAAAACAGACAATTCGCTCCAGCGCGCCTGAACGGGGCGCACTAATGGACCTCCCGTGACTCGCGCGATGTAGGTTACTACCTGTGTTGAAGCACTCCACCTGCCTCAGGGGGCTTTGTATGCAGCTTCAGGAAATAACGAGATGCTTGATACCTCTCTGTTAGAAGGCTGTTTGGAGTATGATTGCGTGGGCATGACGTGTGTGTTTTTTGCGGTTGTAAACCAGGTGTGAGCAGGGGGGACTTCTGTAGGGACGTCTCTGCTTCAGCATAGGGACTGGGTGGGCTGTGGAGGCTGTGGTTTACTTGATAAGCTAGCTGCAGCTGTACCTGAGTGATAAACAGTACTGTACAAACAAATATGGAGGACGGTGGGTATGTGCTACATTGGGGCGTGGCACTTTATTTGTGTCACAGCCAGAGGAGCAGAACGGGAGAACAAGGTCCAACCGGAGCTGTACAGCTCAACACACAAAGAAGACGTTCCTGACATTGTCTTCATACATGATCCAATCGGCTTCCTCCGCCATGCCATGGCCTACGCTACGCTAGATTTGGTTGAATGCCCATCGCCAGGCCGAGATAGACAGTTAACAGTGACTAGACAATTCTCTCACAACTTGCTGTCGGTTCTAGCCGTTGAAAGACTGCCAAACACGCTACAAAAAAAAAAAAATGAAGAAGGAAAAAACCCTCTCCTTTTCCTCGCTGCCTTTTTAGTGGGTTTGTTCCAGGTCCTGCCGATATGTAAAGAGCCTGTCTGTGAGAGAGCGAGCTTGCTGACACAACGGGTGGTAGATTCAGTTTTAATTATGCACTTCCGTTAAAAGCGCTTCAGCTATTTATAATGGTTATTCGTTGCTGTGTGTGTGTGTGAGAGAGTGTGTGTGTGTGTGTGCCCTCCTGCAAAGCATGGCAGCTGGTCTGTTCGCTCCGGTGCCGTGAGGATTCAGATGTTTCTATTGATCTCCGTACCCAACGGGAGATGTGTGTGTGTGTGTGTGTGTGTATGGGAGAGGGCAAGAGAGAGACAAGAGAGCCAACCACCCTCTCCTTAACTTCTATCTGTCCAGAGCAGCGTTTTAGCTGATGTAACAGCACCACCCACTGGTCATGTAAGAAACCGTACCAATTTGAATAGAGTAAAACAGAGAGTTGTGTAGTGGTGTAGGTGTGTCCGAGACAATGGATGATACCTAATGCAATCCTGTGTTTGTCTCTATAGTGTGCTGGTTGTGTTCTTCTCAAGGAAGACCAAAATGTGAGTGTTCCAGGTTCTCTTCTTTCTCATTCAGTCATTCAGACCAATGAAAAGGAGTTGGAGTAATTGCTGACTCCAGTAATACCACACTTGCTACTGTGTATTGAAGCACTGGTAACAAAAGAAGAATCGTCAAGAAAAATTGGTTAATGGAAAATCCTTTTCAGGTCTAAAAATCTTTTAGGGTTCTGAACCCTGAAATTATAAACCTGCAAAGGCTTCAATGATGAAGAGATCTTTTTAGTCACAGGACGATTTATGTAGCCTCTTTTTACTAGAATTGTTCACGATATGCTTACATGTTTGTAGATGGCTTTATGCATACAGTTTGCCTTTGTAAAGCTGTAAATTGTTTGTTACAGCTTGCGACTCTTGGATATCAGCCTGGACAGACTGGACTAAAGGGAGAGAAAGGTGACCAGGTGAGGAGAAAGTACACATACACACACACACACAAACACAAACACACAAACACACACACACAAGTGCCACACACGCTCCACACACACAAGTGCAACATTGACTAATACTTTTGGAATGTGGAAGGACGTGCACATGCATTGGTCTAGACATGCTTAGACTTGGACTTTAATCCCTTCTCATCCATTTACACACACAGAGAAACACACACACACTGACACAAACACACACTGGCTCTCTGGCAGCCTGGTTAAGTGTGGAACTGGAGGCTGTGACTCTTGTCAAGAGGGTTGGAAAAGAGTATGCCAGCGGACTGATTTCGGGCCTCCAAGCTGGCACCAGTACTGCTAATGAAGAGGCTTGTTTGCCAAATGCTCATGCCGCCCCCCCCCCCCCCCCTTTCTCTTCCAGGGTGCTGACTGCTTAGGGTCAGGGGCCTCGGGTCCAGTAAGTATCCTGTCCCATAAAGTCCACAGCACTACATTCACTTCAGTGTGACACGCTTTGTAAAGTAACACATCTCCACCCATCCCCCGCTCCATATCTAGACCAAAAGAGAAAAAGAAAACGTTTTTTATGGGGATGAACTTCCTCTGTAACCCTCATTTGGGAGTTTGAACACCAGTTCCACAGGCGCTCCACACAACCCCATTCGACCTTTGGACATGAACTCTCAGGAATTTCTAGAATGCTAATTAACCAATGACAGCCTGAATCTGAAATTAGCTTGCCTCTTATTATTCCTCAAAGGTAGAATGTAACTCGTTCCGTGTGGATGTGTGTGTGTGTGTGTTTCGGCTTCTCCTCAGTGCTCAGAAGGACCGAAGGGCCAGAAAGGGGAGAGAGGCGAGTCGGTGAGTTTGAAATGCTCCCAGATCTCCCCCAACACCGAGCAAGGAAATCAGTCTGTTTGTGCTGATGACCAGGGGGGCTCATTTGGGGTGATTGTTTGCTATCTGGAGTACTACCCTCTCCTTCTTTCTCTGCAGGTACTACCAGCCAACTGGGGAGAGGCGGTGGGTCACAAGGTGAAGCTTGCCTGAAAAGCCCTTTCTTTAATGTGCATGCGTGCAGGCTTACAAGTTGACAGGAAGAGTTTCAGTTTTGATATCGACTTGTCTCATCTTGTGAATAATTTCCCTAATCGTTTTTTTTTCTCTCTCCATCTCTCTCTCTCTCTCTCTCTCTCTCTGTCTTTATCTCTCTCTCTCTCTCTGTCTTTATCTCTCTCTCTCAGGGGGAGAAAGGACAGAAGGGAGACGTCGGTCTCCAGGGTCTGTCTGGAACGCCAGGAAAGGATGTGGGTATCCCTCAGTCTCTCTTTCTACCCATCTCCCTCTCTCTCCCTCTATTGATGTCCATGACTGGGTAAGGGTCTGTCTCTCTCTGTCTTCCTCCTTCCCTCTGGTTCTCTCTTTCTTTTTCGGTCTCTCCATCTGTTTTTAGCTGTCACACTATTGTCTCTCTCTTCCTTCCTTTTGCCTTCCCACTCTCTTTCTCTCATTTTCTCATTTTATGTCAGATGTCCGAACTCAACAAACAACAAAAACCTTTTAACATCACAAAACGCGCACACACATGTCGTGCACACCTTTTCATTGGGCGGAGAGAGGGCGTTTAGCAGAATTATAGAGCATTACTTTTTAATCCCAGACTCATTGATATCTCTTCTCTTCCTGTTGGCCTCTCTCTGGGTGTTAAGTCAGCCTAATGCCTGTTAGATTACACTGGAGCAACAAAGACCACAGAATCAATGCTGCCTCATTGACTGGCTCCTTCTTTCAGACAAGCGGCTGATTCAGCCTGACTTAAACCTTTTAATCTCCCCCATTCACCGTAGAGCGCTGCACGCGCATGGAAGGTTTCATAAGTAGGACATAAATGAGAATTACCGACAGTCTCTGTGTTGTGAGGATCTCCCCCCCAGCTTAGGCAACATGTATCATGCAAAGAGATTGGAAGAAAAGTGATTTTAAACATTAAATTAAAGATTCAGCTAACATTTTTCCTCTAAGCCCTGAGGTAATGGTTTGAAATGTTATATCAAACTGCCTGTTGAACTGATTTGGATGTAAAGTCAGTATTTAAATACATAATCTCCTGTTATGTTTGGCACTCTGATGATGTCTGCTCTGTTTTCTCTGTCTAGGGTCGGGCAGGGTCCATCTGTGTGGTTGGTCCAAAGGGGCAGAAGGTGAGCATCTATATACTGTATGAAGGGAGTCAGATGGCTGAGCGGTTAGGGAATCGGGCTATTAATATGAAGGTTGCCGGTTCGACTCCCGGCCGTGAAAAATGACTTTGTGTCCTTGGGCAAGGCACTTCACCCTGCTTGCCTCGGGGGGAATTGCCCTGTACTTACTGTAAGTCACTCTGGATAAGAAAGTCTGCAAAATGACTAAAACTGTTAACAAAAATACGCTTTAAACTACAGATGCACCAATACACTTTTTTTCAGTTCCGATCCAATTCCGATACCTGAATTTGGATATCGGTCGATACCAATACCAGAGCTCTTGATTTTTTTGTTATTGTTATCGTTGTTGTGGTTGTTGGTATGATGTATAAGGTTGCATGAGGCTGTGGTAAAATACACATGGTGTGTGTCCTGTATGACCTCTGACCCCTGTGTGTTCCCAGGGCTCCTCAGGGTTGGTGGGTCCAGAGGGCTTGGCCGGAGAGCCGGGGAAACCAGGATTTCCAGGACTGCCAGGGATCGGAAAACCAGGCCTTCCTGTAAGTACTGCTAGGTATTCCGGAATGTTCCTGTGAATATTCCATAGAATGGATATTGAATTGAAATATGTATTTAATTCAACAACTTTCTCTGCATGGCGGATATAGCGAAGTCCTGTGGTATTCTGTCCTCTAGACTGCTGGGTGTGGCCATGTGTAAAAACGCTTGTGTGTGTGCGTGCGTGTATGATAGAGAGATAACAATTATTGAATAAAGTGGTTGCTGTTTCTCTTCAGGGCTTACCAGGGATTGGGTCTAAAGGAGACAAGGTAGGAAGGACTCATCACGTCCCACTCACACACTACTGTGTCATGCATGTGAACCAGAGCACCTGTCAACAGATCTGAGCTGACCTTTCACAGACTGCAACATACAATACAGCTCATGTTTCATGTCATGCTATTGCTGGCTATTTTTGGTTCAACTGTGGTTTTGTAAAATGTATTTAATTTACAGTAGTTTTATAAACAGTTGATTTTATTTGATAGTTTTGGATCTATGGTAGCTTTTCCCATGTTTGTTTTTTGTTCTGTGGTACATCCTATGGCAGGTTCAGTTATATAATAGTCCTCTGTGGTAGCTTTAGTTACCTACCCTCATCTGACGGTCTTTGTTTCTCAGGGGGATTCTGGGCCGGCAGGGAAGGGTGGAGATCCAGGAGACCCTGTGAGTTGAGCGGTGACACTTCTGATTAGGAACATCAGGTTGTTGTTGTACGGTCAGATGATGCTGCTGGTGTATGAAACGCTCCCTGGTGTGTGTGTGTCTGTGTGTGTCTGTGTGTGTGTCTGTGTGTCTGTGTGTGTCTGTGTGTGTGTGTGTGTTGTGTTCCTAGGGGCCCAGAGGTCCTGGAGGCTCCAAGGGAGCGAAGGTGAGTAAACCCTGTCTTCCTGTCGGGATCCCACTAGATCAGGTTTAGTATTTAGGTACAAATAGGAATGTCACTATTTGATCAAGCAATAAAGCTGTGTATTTGTGCCTAAAACCTTTGCACAGCACTGTATGTAAATGTGTGTGTGTGTGTGTCCTAGGGAGAGCCGTGTGAGGTGTGTCCGGTGGTGCCTGCAGACGGCTCCATGGTGGCTGTCCAGGGGACGCCTGGTCCCAAAGGGGAGGCCGGAACTCCAGGAGTTGGAGAACGAGGATCACCAGTCAGTACACCACTCAGCTGACCCCTCTTTACCTTCTACACCGCTCTGCTACACGACCCCTGACCCCTCTATACCGCTCTGCTGCACGACCCCTGACCCCTCTATACCTTCTACACCGCTCTGCTGCAAGACCCCTGACCCTTGACCCCTCTATACCTTCTACACCGCTCTGCTGCACGACCCCTGACCCCTCTATACCTTCTACACCGCTCTGCTGCACAACCCCTGACCCCTGACCCCTCTATACCTTCTACACCGCTCTGCTGCACGACCCCTCTTTACCTTCACTTGAGGGTTCACTTCACTGACTGTTGCTGTTTGATTTTGTTCCCCCTGATCCCTTCGCCCTCTCTGTCAGCAGTAGATGCTGTAAATAAATAACGATTCATAAAGTTGTTTTTAGATTTTTGCTTAAAAATGCAGCATGGACAGTAGCTCGGGGTTGTATCTCCGCTGAAAGACAGTTTGTGTTTTAGTATTGTTTATGTAGTCATCACACTCGTAGCTCCAGGAAGATACCCAGCTTTTGGTGCTTTAGTGGAGGTTGTTTTATTCAGTCTGATTTACGTCTCTCCAACCTCCAGTCTTTTCTCCAACCTCCTCCTCCATTATTTGTTTCTCTTTTCGTCTCTCTCCATTTCTCTTTCTCTACCTCTATTAAAAGGTATCTGAACCAACAGCCTAGTGCTATACGTAAGTGCATTCTGCTCTACTTGCTCTGTTCCCTGTTACTGATACCGCCTTGAAGATGGAATAAGGACTCATCTCTATGATGGAAGAAATGACTTCAGGGTGTTGTGCATCTCACAATGATTTCCAATACAATCAGTGTCCTGTGTTCTAGAGATGGACAGAGAGATAGAGAGTTTCATGCTGGGTGGATTAACAGTCTTTTTTTCCCTTCTCTTCTCCCCATCTGATCATCCAATCTGTATCCCCTCCCCTCTCTTTCCCTCTCCTCTCTTCTCCTTCCCTCTCCTCTCCTCTCTTCTCCTTCACTCTCCTCCCCTCCCCTATCCTCTCCTCCCCTCTCCTCCCCTCTCCTTCCCTCTCCTCTCCTCCCCTCCCCTCCCCTCTCCTCTCCTCTCCTCTCCCTCTCCTCTCTCCTCTCCTCTCCTCTCCTCTCCTCTCCTCTCCTCTCCTCCCCTCCCCTCCCCTCCCCTCCCCTCTCCTCTCCTCTCCTCTCCTCTCCTCTCCTCTCTTCATCAGGGACTGATGGGATCAGATGGAAAGGCAGGACAGAAGGTATGAAGCTCCATCTGATCTGCAACTCTACATTTCTTCAAAAGCTCTCACACACACACTGGTGTGGTATATAACATGCAAAGACAAATGAGCTTTTTTTATGCACACACACTCTCTCTTTCTCTCTCTCTCTCTCTCTCTCTCTCTCTCTCTCTCTCTCTCTCTCTCTCTCTCTCTCTCTCTCTCTCTCTCTCTCTCTCTCTCTCTCTCTCTCTCTCTCTCTCTCTCCCTCTCTCTCTCACACACCCGCGCCCACACACGCACATCGTCAATAGTTTCAAAGTCCTCTCCTAAGCCAAGCCCCAGGTCATGTCCTAACAGGTCAACTGAAGCATGCTCTGTCTGATGGCCAGCATCTATCCCCCAATCCAACTGATGTGCTTCCGCTAAACCAAATAAGAGTCTCCGTCTCAGAGCGAGCGTGCGTCTGGGCGTGTGCTGGCGCTAACGAGGTGCTGAGGAATCTTGTGTGTTGACAGGGAGAGGCGGGGTCAGACGGAACCAAAGGGGAGAAGGTCAGTCTGGGTTTCATCCACCGAGGTCACTTCCTGTTTTCATGTTTAATGCAACCTCTCCATTGTACTTGTCGCTCAAAAATGTTGTTTTGCTGTGTGTGTGTATGTGTGTGTGTGTGTGTGGCGTAGGGCGAGCCGTGCGCTGTGTGCCCCACTCTGGGAGAATTGCCGACCAATGGAAACTCAGTTCCCATAGCCCATTCTCAGCTACAGAAGGGAGAGAAAGGCCAATCAGAAGTGGGACCCAAAGGAGAACAGGTTAGTTGCGTGTGTGTGAGCGTGCATGGGATGTGTGTGTGTGTGCACATGGGCATCCATCCACATGTGCCGACGTCAGTTTGACATCCATGTGTGTATGCTTGGCGTGTGTGTGTGTGTCCTCTAAATGACAGCCCTCTCGTCTGTGGTCCTTCAGGGAGAGCCTGGGCCTAGCGGACTGGGGGGCCTCCGAGGAGAGAAGGTGAGACAAAGCCCAGCAGGGAACGTCAGCGCCGCAGGAACACACACACACACACTCACTAGGGTGTTGAACAGTGGCCTCCGGGTTCTCAGTAGCACACTGGGTTCTCCAGTCGAGAGGGAAATGAAGCAGGCAGATCAGTACGCTGCTGAGTGGGGATCCTCCAGGCCTGAGTGTGGGAGCCAGCAGTTGATCCCTCTTGATGTGATGGGAGAAGAGAGCTGATGTGTCTGGATTGGGGAGGGGGGGCATGCTACTGTCTTCATTGTTCAGCTAACATTGTTATAGCTAGTTAATTTTTCCTGGGGTTAAAGCAATAGTTACATATTCCTATGGTTACAGAAACAATGGGATATTCCGATGGTTGCAATTACAGTCATGAATAGATTACATTTACAGGAATAAGTGGATACCTTCCTAAGGGTGTGTTTAATTTAATTTAAAGGGGCATTCCGCTGGATTACCACACACACCATGTAGAGTGAGGTTCGAATCCAGCCCAGGTCCTTTACCGAATGTCATCCCCTCTCCCCTCTCTCTCTCTCTCTCTCTCTCTCTCTCTCTCTCTCTCTCTCTCTCTCTCTCTCTCTCTCTCTCAATTATAAAACCAGAAATGCCCCTCAAAAAGATATTGGTTTAATGACTGGATTTATAGTACAGGGATAGTGGGATATCACTAATGTTATATATGTAACTATTTCTGTGATTCTCTTATCATTGTGCTGTGCTTGTATCCAGGGCAACGCTGGAAGCAAAGGAGCTGATGGAAAAACGGTGAGTATTTTCTATTGGCCGCAGCGTCTTTGCACGAGCCTATCAGGGAGGCCCCATGGTGACATGTGACCTGTGTCCTGTGTGTGTCCAGGGCAAGCATGGACCGAGGGGCCCCGGCGGCAAGGACGGGCAGAAGGGCATCAAGGTGGGCAGTGCTCTCATCAGAAACACACAGCATCAGAAACACACCATCAGAAACACACAGCATCAGAAACACACAGCATCAGAAACATACAGCATCAGAAACACACCATCAGAAACACACACCATCCAAAACACACCATCAGAAACACACACCATAAGAAATACACATCATCAGAAACACACACCATCCAAAACACACACCATCCAAAACACACCATCAGAAACACACAGCATCAGAAACACACAGCATCCGAAACACACACCATCAGAAACACACACTATCAGAAACACACAGCATCAGAAACACACACTATCAGAAACACGCAGCATCAGGAATACACACCATCAGAAACACACACCATCAGGAACACACACCATCAGAAACACACACCATCAGAAACACACACCATCAGAAAAACACACAATCAGAAACACACACCAGGACTCCATCTGAGAATGTTGTGGAGCACTCAGCTCATGTTGTCCTGTTGCCGGGCCTTTTCTCATGTTTTATTCTGTTGACAGGGAGACGATGGATTACCTGGTTTAGGTGTTCCTGGTGCCAAGGGAGAGAAGGTAGATGTCTGCCTGTGTGTCTGTCTGTCTGTCTGCCTGTGTTTCTGCCTGTCTGCCTGTCTGTCTGCCTGTCTGTCTGCCTGTCTGTCTGCCTGTGTGTCTGCCTGTCTGTCTGTCTGCGTGTCTGTGTGTCTGTCTGCCTGTCTGTCTGCCTGTCTGTCTGTCTGTCTGTCTGTGTGTCTGTCTGTCTGTCTGTCTGTCTGTCTGTCTGTCTGTCTGTCTGTCTGTCTGTCTGTCTGTCTACCATGCTGAGTGTGTCTCTCCCCAGGGTGAGTCATGTGGTCCGTGCCAGCCTTCTACCTTGGAGGTGGGCAGTGGCCCATCCGTCATCAAGGTGCCAGCTGGGGAACCAGGCCTCCCAGGGCCCCCGGGCCCCCCCGGACCCTCAGGGGTGGGAGCAGATGGCAAACAGGTCAGGCCCCCTCAGAACCACAAACACACCAGCAGCAAGTTCATTAGTGCTGTGTGTTGTACCAAAGCAAATTAGTAAAAACGTTAGATTGTATTGACATAGTGATTTAGTCACTGTGGTTGTTAGGATTATAATCAGAGTCAGAGAACGTTTGTGAAAGTCGATATGTGTCAGATGAGCTAGATGTGTATATGAGGGGATGTATTCACTACTTCTTATTACTGCAACACGCCACCTACCACAGGATATGATGTCACTTAGCTCTATTTGTAGCCATAACATGGTAAATTCCTCTTCCACCCCCCCTGATTATTTGGTATGAACCTCTGTAGTTGAACAACAGTGGTTTGTACCTGAATGGGTGGTTTGCGGAGAGGTGTGTGTGTGTGTGTGTTTTACTGACATTTGTATTCTCTCTCTCCTTCAATGAAGGGTCCACAGGGGTTTTCAGGTGTACAGGGGGACAAAGTAAGTCACTTTCACAAGTTTTCTTCTGAAAAGGTCGCTAAATAACATTTCAAAGTTCCAACAGCCTGAAGGTATGGGATATTTCCTGGCCAATCATAGGCCCATCAGAGGACAGCTGCATTTGATCTGACATCAACTGCAACACAGTCCTTTGAACTTGGCTAACCTGATTAGTAGGATACTCGTTGGGATAATTTGGCACAAACTGGGATTTCCCAGTCTTTGAAGATTAGTCAGCTATTTTACCAGAAAAACAAGCTACATTTTTTCAGTCATGTACTTTCATTCTAGCACCCTGTGTGTGACAGTTGGCCTGCAGGGACACAGACCCAGCCTAATGGCCAGTCACCATGGTGAAATCAGATCACATAAACGTGCGTAATGTGTGGAGTAGTCATGCTACCTGAAATAACCCAATGTCCAGAGGAGAATCATTCCACCTTAAATAACTCATGGAATAAGCTGACGTCTGGGGGGGGGAATGAGTCCTCTCTGACTAGACAATTGCCCTGGGGATACACAGACCGCCTTAAATAATATGGTGTCTCCCGGGACCCAGAATATCTGCAGTGAAATCAGAGCACATCAGATTAGAAACCAGATGAGCGGATGTCCCCTGAGTCTTCAGACTACCTTAATTCATGTCATTAGGAGAATCCACCCACCTTATCCAACCAAGCTTCCACTATAATTGTCTCTTCTCCTTGGGCATCATTATGATGTCAGGTTACCTTAAATACCCTCTAAATACTCTGACATACCATTAGATGCAGTGTACTTAACTTAAATTTGAAAATCTTTGGATAGTGTGAATGGAAACTTATAAACAATGGAGTTGGGATGAAAAAGGGGAAGGCTTTACTGGAGTTTGTCGTTGATTTGTGCGTGTTTGGGGGGTTGGATATTGAAGGAGTAGTCATCAATTTCACATCATGTTCTTGCAGTCAATAAATGAGAACTGTAGCAAGGAAAGCAGTAAGAAATGACTGTGGAGATATCAGATCATGTCTGACAATGACAACGTGTTATTGTATGTTACCAGGGAGACCAGGGTGAGAGGGGAGACCCTGGATTGGATGGTCAACCAGGAACCCCTGGTCTCTCTGGAGAGACTGGACGAGACGGAACCATCGGACTGAAAGGAGAGAAGGTTTGAAACCATCTGAAACAGACCTATGTCTCTTAATTCATGAAGAAGGAACGATCAGGGGTTAGAGCATTTGGGAACAGATCAAGAGGGGCGCAGTTTCAACCTTCCCCCCATGGGTTGCATGTCACGTTGGATTCAAGCACCTGCTAAATGAATGTATTATTGTTAATTAGTACAGGAATCTTTTTTCTTTCTTTTTTAAACGGTCACATTAAACAGTTTAAATGACTGCTATAAAACATCTAAATTGATTTGACGAATGCCATATTTGGAAAAGCACAGCTAAGGGACCCTCCTCCAGCTGTTGTTGTCTTGTTCTGTGTTACCCAGGGAGACGCGTGTGACAGCTGTCCGTCTGTCTCTGGGGGCGTGGCTGATGGCACGAGTGTTCCGGGTCAGAAGGGAGAGAGGGGCGATCCAGGGTCCCCTGGGGAGGGCAAGGCCGGCAAACCAGTGAGCCTGCCCTCTAATACCATCCCTGTCTGTCCCTGATAGGACGTTTACATGGGCTTAGCGAGTTAGCACTAGTATCTACTGTAAACTTCCGGTCGCTGCACCATGGCGACCAGTATCTAATTCTGTACATTCTGGTAATTGTTGTAGATCCTTCTAGAAGATCAAAATTGGTCATTAGGCTCTGCACCCTCTCTGTTGTCTTATCATGCTTGGAGCCAGATGTCTGCTAAATATTCTTCTCTCTCCTCAACCTATCAGGGTAAGCCAGGTCTCCCAGGGGTCCAGGGGTCCCCAGGTCCTAAAGGGAGCCAGGTATGACTCCCTTCATATCTTTGAAAAACGGATCACCTTCTAAAGATCTGGTTCTGCGTATCTAAGACAGTGATTTGTGTGACTAATTCTAATGTCACACTGCCCCCTGTAGGGTGAAGCTGGACCTGCAGGAATTGGTCTTCAAGGCCCACAGGTAAAGAAAAACAAATTCCTCTTGTTTTTCACACCTCTGTCCATCTGCTTGCAGTGACATTTTAGATTCATCACAAAGTACTCTTATTGAAGAACACTTTGAGCACAATTGGAGTACCACTCTAAACAGGGCAATAGGACTGGAATTATGCACAGTCATCTTGGCTTGATGAGGATGAGGGATTCAGTTTCAAGGGTTCAACTGGCTATAAATCGCCAACGCTCTCCATTAATTATGCCGGTCCTCTCCAACCCCTATCTGGGGCTGAAGGAATAATTATGAGAAGACATTCCTTGAAGGCAACGACATCCAGACCCTTTTGAGAATGTTTTCCTACCCTTGTCTGTAGACAGATTGATTGGATCTCCAACAATTCACTCCATCTGTCTCTTCAAGTTCATTACCTCTTTTGTTGCTCTCTCTCTCTCTCTTTCTCTCTCTGTCTCTCTCTGTCTCTCTCTCTTTCTCTATCTGTCTCTCTCTCTCGCTCTCTCTCTCTTTGCCTAGGGCGTGGAGGGACCCAGAGGCCTGCCCGGAATCACAGTCAGTATATCTCTCTCATAAAACCACCCTTTTGTTCGGATGTCTTTATCCAGAACCCTCCTGTAGATTCTCTCTCCAGAACCTAACGTGGTTGTTATCTTGGACAGTACGGTTCATGTTCAGTCTGCTCTCTCTGCTCAGTGGTCGTCAGGAGAGAGGGGACTGCCTGGACCTGCCGGACCCGCTGGAGACAAGGTCAAACGCAACCCCATCCACCATCTGTAACAGCACCATATGTAACAGCACCACATGTAACACCACCATCTGTAACAGCACCATCTGTAACAGCACCATATGTAACAGCACCATCTGTAACAGCACCATATGTAACAGCACCATATGTAATACCACCATCTGTAACAGCACCATATATATACGTGGGAGTCAGATGGCTGAGCGGTGAGGGAGTCAGGCTAGTAATCAGAAGGTTGCCGGATCGATTCCCCGCCCTGCCAAATGACGTTGTGTCCTTGGGCAAGGCACTTCACCCTACTTGCCTCGGGGGGAATGTCCCTGTACTTACTGTAAGTCGCTCTGGATAAGAGCGTCTGCTAAATGACTAAATATAACAGCACCATATGTAACAGCACCATATGTAACAGCACCATATGTAACAGCACCATATGTAACAGCACCATATGTAACAGCACCATCTGTAGCGTCCTAGTGACTGCAGCAACAACGTCCTTCCTTTTTGTTTAGTGGTTTGGTGGCTCATTAAACTGGTGGTACTTAATGAGTACAGTCTGTGTCCTTTGGTGGGGAATTTCCCATTAACTGGTGTGTGTGTGTGTGTGTGTGTGTGTGTGTGTGCGCGCGCGCGCGCGCGTGTGTGTGTGTGTTCCCACAGGGTCTCCAAGGAGAGGAGGGCCCTCCTGGTCCACAGGGACCTCTGGGTGCAGGTGTGACAGGACCGCCGGTAAGAGATCTAAGAGTGTGTGTGTGTGTGTCTTTAAAAAATAAGAACATTCATCCTTTATGTGTTTGTTTCCAGGGTAAGGATGGTCTCCCAGGTCCTAAAGGATTCCCAGGAAACAACGGTGTGCCTGTAAGTGAAATCTCTTGGGTATCCTCATTTTGTGTGGTGTGTAGATGTGTGTGTGTGTGTAGATGTATGTGTGTGTCTGAGACACAGGTGGTATCTTGCCACTCCCTTAATATCAAGGGACAATTTTAATTTCCTTCCTCAGGAACTGTCCTCGATTAAGGCGTAATTTATAACCTCTAAAGTGGGCCTCAGTCCATAACAAAGACAGTGTCTGCTCCTATCTCATCCCCTGTCGCCCTCTCTACACGCCGCGCTTCGCCCTGTGAGCATTGCTTTGCAACAAGGCCAAACTAATTGTATGTGTGTGTGTGTGTATGTGTCTTGCAGGGAGCTGACGGAGCTAAGGGGGACAAGGTAAGTCTAGCGTGTGGAGGAGTTGAAGAGGGGGTGGTAACAGATGGTAATCAACGGCATTCACACACACTCCTCGGGGTACAGACAGAGTGGTAGAGGAGGTGACAAGTAGACAAAGGAAGTTAAACAGCCTTAAGAGACGTGGGGAAGGTGGGAGGGGAGGAGAGGGGCGGTTGGGGAACTATTATCTACCCCCTCCATGAGACTCTCCAGCCTGTCAAAGAGAGGGATGGAAGAAGAGAAGTAGTAAGTAGTTTGTCTGGGAGGAAGAGAGGGCAAGGCTGTGGTGAAAGGAGGAAGGACAGAGAGATGCAGCGAGGACAGTATGGGCTGACAGGGTGGATGGAAGGAGAGACCAGATGAGAGACAAAGGGATCATATGATCTTACAGATGCTCTGTGTTCCTAACGTACCCTGTTGTGTGTAGGCCAATCAGGCAGGGCTCACAACTAACCTTTTCACTCATATCCGTGGGCTGTCCCGAAGTGCGAAATTAACCGTCCCAAACTGAAATTGTCCCATTGACCTGAATTTCAATGTGAATACATACACAATAGAATACACAATTGTCTTGCTTGTTTCATTGTGGGGCTAACATAATTCTTGGTGTGGCTGTATTAAAAAGTTTATAAAGGTAAAACAAAAATCTAATAAATCTACCAATGGGGGTGTCGAACTCCGGTCCTCGAGGGCCGCTGTCCTGCATGTTTTAGATGTTTCCCTGCTCCAACACACCTGATTCAATTAAAAGGGTTGTTATAACGACCATTCATTCGAATCAGGTGAGCTGGATCAGGGAAACATCTAAAACATGCAGGACAGCGGCCCTCGAGGACCGGAGCTCGACACCCCTGGTTTATGTGGATGTGCAATGATGTTCTGTTTTCCAAAGAAAGTCGTTCTAAATCTAAATATGGGGCTGTTTGTGAGTGCGGGGTCAGTGTGAGGCATTGACTGGAACATGTGGTGTTTATCAAGGGAGAACCAGGAGACTGTAACTGTATCAGCCAAACATACACAGGAACCGGCGGCCCGGTGAGTATGGAACAGTCAGATTCTCACACTCACACACACACACAGAGAGAGATCTTCTCAACTTGTTTTGGGGTTCATCTTCAAAATGATTATCTGGCTACAGGGGGTTCAGATACAGGCTGATTTACTCTCATGTAAACACACACACACACACTTCTTTCAACAGCTTGTTTTTAGTTCTTCTACAAGATTATTATCTCTCTGCAGGGAACACACGCACATATACACGCACACAAACACACACACACACACAGACAAACACATCTCTGGTCTTCTCAGCTTCTGAGTTCACCAGTGGTGTTATTTTGTCACTGGAGGGTCTCAGCCTCTTCTGTGCAGTGAAGGCCTCTGGTTGATCGGTGTGATGCTGTGCTCTGAGTTTGACTCTTCTTGCCTTGCAGGGGGCGCCCGGAACAGCAGGAGGCAACCTGTGGCAGCCCGGCCCTCAGGTCTCTGCCAGAGCCGTCCGTCTGTCTCAAAGAAACACACAAGAGACTTGAATGAATAAGGAAAATAAATGTTTTGATCTTTGTGTGTGTGTATGTGTGTGTGTGTACGTGTGTGTGTGTGTACGTGTGTGTGTGTAACAGGGACCCCCAGGACCTCCAGGCCCCCCTGGTCCCCCAGGGGTCCAGGGTTTCCACGGCAACGCAGGACCCCAGGTAAGACTGGGGAGCGGTGGGGAGGGGGGGTAGCTGGTGGCCGGGCTGGGACTGGCTTGGGTTGCTGAGGGCTACAGTTGCATTAAAGACACATAGGCAACATGTGCTTTACTGAACACCCACATATGGATAGTGATTGGATAACACAGTGTGAATAGAGAATCCTATGGTGCAATAACAGTTATTGTTACTGTGTATTGGTCGTTAATCCTTTAGGTGTAGTTCATAACTAAACTTGATGAATAAATTAAATGTTAAGCAGCCTTACTAACTCTAGTGGGAGGCTTCTGGGGACGAGGGTGAAGAGGTTAGATCCTTCAAACTAATTATTATGGTGCTGCGTTGGTATTAAGGAGAGTCCAAATGTTAGTCACTCGATTTGTTTCATCAGGAAACAAAGAGTAAGCTTTAAAGACCGGACAGATTGTGTGATGAAAACACCCTACTTTCCTAATCCAAGAGGTCTTATCACACTGATCTGTGATTGGTCTTTAACTCGGTCATGTGTTCACATCTCAACGAATGGACGGTTTGGAAAAATTTGACCGTACTCAAACTGGACTGAGCACATACCAGGTAAAGACGCAGGTGATTGGCCATTTATGTGACGCCCCTAACGATTGGTGGAAATGGGATATGGCTAGCCTGCGATCGGCTACAAACCAATTCAACCTCAGTTCCTTCTTTCAGGGTATCCCTGGCAACGACGGGGTGCCAGGGCAACCGGGTCAGCCCGGGACCATCGTAAGTAACCAGTCAGAGGAGCGAGGTTGAAGGCTGTTCTGAACCACTGACTTGGGGTCAGATGTTAAGCTCGTCTGGAAGGTCTTCAGCAGGCTCAGTCTAGTGAGCAAACTGACCCTAGGTCTGTGGTTCAGGGCAACCTCCAGCCATCAGTGAGGAGACGAGAAGGGGGTGGCATCTGAGGACAGTTCTGCAGCTTTCTGATTAGCCAATGCAGGAATGGGAGGAGCTTGGTGGGTAGGAGAGGTCTGGGGTAGGAGAGGAGCACTCTGGGAACTCAGGCTGTTAGTAGGAGAGACACTTTGGGGGGAGTTAAAACTAATAATGCACAGCACATTTGGGATGACCAGCTACACACACACACACACACACACTTCCTGTTGGCATGGTCCCCAGCAGCCTGTGTGTAATGTTGTGAGTCCCGACTGGAGGGTGAATCACAGAGCTGCTTGCTGTGTTTAGCTCTCTAGGGGGTTAGGTTGAGTGGTTAAGCTACAGTAAGTCTTAGATGTGCTGCTGGGAGGACAACACTTCTCCCTGAGACAGTATTTTCCACACCACTGGGATCTGGCCCAGCTCACACACACACACACTCACACACTCACACACACACACTCACACACACACACTCACACACTCACACTCACACACTCACACACTCACACACACACACTCACACACACACACTCACGCACTCACACACACACACTCACACACACACTAAAATGGCTCCAATCCTGACTTTGGCAGACTGACCCACCAACTCCTCCTCAGCTCTGTAAACCTGCATGTTATATGTCAATGGACTCAAGGATTCAAACCTTTTTCAAACTGGTTTTCATTCAAACTTCTAACTTCATTCAGCTAAATAGAAAAAAAAACTAAAAAGAGGATGGATTTTTAAACAAGTAAAAAAAAAACTGAAAGGGCACTTATCTATTTGAACAAATTAACTAAAGAGCAAACCGGTGGGACTATTCCATATTGACATATAATTCTTCAGCTAGCCTCAATGAGTTTGCCTGTAATGCAGAAAGCCTTGTTCTAACCTACCTAATTGCATTTGTCATGCTGTGTAAAGAAAGCTTTTTTATTAACAGCAGTTTAAACAGTCAGTGGGTCTTAGATGACCCGGGAACAGGCTGGGCGCAGCTGACAGTGTGTGTGTGTGTGTGTGTGTGTGTGCGTGTGTGTGAGGGGCCAACTGCTAATGTGGGCTGCTGTCAGTATAAAGGGAAAGAACTATTCAGACCACCCTGTTTGAGAACTTGAACGCCACTATCTATGGCGTGTGTGTGCGGGTACTGTATGAGTGTGGGTTTCATTTTTCAAACATTACCACATGCAACTCTCTGAACTTTCCATTCAGCCAGCCCTGAAAATCTGGCATTTTTACTGCGCTCAGATAGACAGTAAAAGTGGGCATAAATCAATTTCTTCCATGTCTTGACAGCAGGTTTGCGTCAGTTTACTAGAACAGAACCAATAAGACTAAGCACCTTTGCCTGTTTTGGTCAATCCGATGCTCGTATTCTGGAATATTTGAGCCAACAGGAGTTGGCAATGAGTGAAACCATGGCTATGATAGTCATGGAAACCAGAGAGCTGGATGTGGGATTATAATGCGTTGCTGTGTAGTACAGTAATACACTGTGTTACTTTAAAAAAAATACAAAAAATAAAGCTTCAATGCACTTTGGAAAATATGTGTGTTATCAGCACTGAGCGATGTGGTGGGTAAAGTCCGACATGCTCTTAGTTTCCCAAGGCCTTCCAGGGCATGTCACTGTGTCTCAGCGAGGCAGATACATGATCATCCTGCCTTCACAGACTTCACAAACAGCACCTTGGCCTTCTGCAAACAGACAAACAATGCACAGATGGTGTTTTGTTTGAAATATTTCTTTGTATTGTGATCTCTACCAGCATCTTGTGACTGTATGTTCCGTAGAGAGTCCTGCAGAGAAGGTCATGAGTGTTGCCTGACCCTCATGGAGAAATGTATGGTGCCTGAGAGTTGCATTCAAGACACACTTACATTTACATTCAGGCTTTGAGGACACATTTATCCAAAGCCACATAAAAAATTGTGTGGCAGGTAATTACTCTACTCAACAAGAGCACGAGGCCAAGAAATGGTCTGTCATGACTGTATGGCAACTACAACAACCGCAACATATCTTGAGAATCACGTTGTGTACATTTTCATGAAACAATTGAAGCACACGAAATGCCTGAATATGACCCTGTCTCTGGAAACTTCAGGAATCTGTCCTTCCTGCCTTGAATGAGATACTGATCTGACTAGACTGTACAGGTAGGAAGGCCTAAGTGATGTTTATGACACCACAGTCACCTATCCAGTCAGATCAGTGACTACACATAAGGAAGTGAAGGGCGAAGGGAGAGATTCATGGATTTGATATGGAACAGGCCCACAGGGTACAGTGATACATCACTCGCAGACACCCTGTTTTGTTCTAGTAGCTGGTCAGTTTCAGAAGCTGTCCATAAGTCTCGGGCTGGTGAAGGTGACTTTGAATGCAACCCTGACAGTCAGTCGTTTTTCATTCTCGAGAGGTCTCTCCTTTCTCGCAGACACAGCGGATCTCCATGACTTGATAGGTGGAAGCAGCTAGCCACTAAGCCCAATTGGCCGCAGTCGGCCATGTTGCTTTCACCCATCCAGCTCTGTTGGATCAGTCTGTTGCAGCCTAAGTGGACATGCGCTCAGTGCTGCCGCGTGGAGGAAGGAGAGACAGGCAGCTGGGTCTTTATAGCACGCCAGACCTCTGCTGTCTGGGGTATAGCACGCCCTCGTTCTTAAGAGGAAACACGACCGTCGACGTCAGGGTTGAAATCGAATTCAAACCATTTGTGGCGATCGTGG
Source organism: Hypomesus transpacificus (assembly GCF_021917145.1). NCBI lineage: Eukaryota > Metazoa > Chordata > Actinopteri > Osmeriformes > Osmeridae > Hypomesus > Hypomesus transpacificus. Next base: position 50,206 of record NW_025813999.1, read on the forward strand.
AGGACTGTGTATTGATTGATGTCAACTTCCCCCCCACCTTCCCATGTGCCCCCCTGCCTGGAACCTTCCGTAGCCCCCCATTCCCCAGCACCTCCTGTTGCCTCAGGACACCCCAGACGATAAGGTGAGCCGCCCGGCAACATAGATGCACCGTGGGAAAGTTTTATCCCGTTGCATCATGGGATTATATTAACTTGAATGAACTGTGTGCGGCTGTGTGTGCACGTGTGTGTGTGTGCGCCACAGGAGCCTTGTACAGACTGCACCCAGGGCTTGCCAGGGGTACCAGGCGTGGGTGGCACCAAGGGGGAGAAAGGCGACCAGGGCAAGCCAGCTGTCATCCCCCTGGATGGCTGTGAGAGGGTGAGAGATGGGACTGGGAAAGTGAGTGTGTCTGTGTGTGTGTACACGGGGGGTGATTCATCTGCGCATTGCGCATCAACAGATACAACGTGTGGAAATGAAATGTTGTATCCTGGAGATCGTACGTGATTCTAGCGCCTGTCGATGAATCATGCTACGCACGGGGAGGTAAAGCATCTGTATGGATGTGGGGTACATGGTCCGTGTGAGGAGCGTCGCGTTCCAGAGGGAGAGCGACCCGTTGGCAGTGCCTGGACGGGCACGGTACTGGAGATAACAGCTCTGGAAGTGTGCATGTGGGTTCAGCCGTTACTCCACTGTGAGGGTCCTTGGCGTAGTCCTTCGGGCTGATGTGACTGTGTATCTTATGAGAGATCCAGTCTGGCTTCCTGACTATGTCCTTTCTGTGCTCAGTGTTTCCAGAGACTGCAGAGTGAGGAGGCCGTCCAAGCTCCGGTAACACAGCCTACACACGTCGTTACACTGACACTCACTACACGCACACACACACACATTTACTTTCTTCTCTCCCCTGTGTGTGTCAGACCACCACGAACAGTGCCTCCCCCCCCCCCTGTTCTGGAGTACCAGGACATCCAGGAAGTCCAGGACAACCTGGAGAGGCGGTACGTGTGTGTGTGTGTGAATGCTTGTTGGATTATCTGTGTTTTTGTGTGTATGATTTTCGGAATGTGTGTGTGTACGTGTGTCTAATGGTGAAGCCAAAAATATCTTAATTTTTGAGAAAGCTTCAAAAGAAAATCATTCTTCAAATGCGCATACCTAAGTCTCTTCTGAGACACAAACAAGCTATTTTCTCTCAGCTCTAACACCTGTTACAGCACTGTACCGCAGCTGTGTGTCTTTGCTGTACTTCAAACACCACATATTCACCGCTGAGCAGCAGAGGGAATATGTCCTCTTCTGTGAAACAAGAACTGTTACATCTCCAGTGTCCTCTCATGTCTGGGGAGTCAGATGGCTGAGTGGTTATGGAATCGGGCTAGTAATCAGAAGGTTACGAATTTGATTCCTGGCTGTGCCAAATGATGTTGTGTCCTTGGGCAAAGGCACTTCACCCTACTTGCCTGGGGGGTAATGTCCCTTTACTTACTGTAAGTCGCTCTGGATAAGAGCGTCTGCTAAATGAATACATGTAAATGTAATGTCTTCTCTTTGTCAATTCTGTGCCCTTCCAGGGCACTCCGGGTCAAAGAGGTCAGGCCGGACAACCAGGGGGCATGGTGAGTCATCACATTCACACAACACATCACTACACTACACAACACAGTACCAGAGTACTGAAGGCCTTAATCCT
>NW_025814000.1:0-51725 GCF_021917145.1 Hypomesus transpacificus
CTGCCTGTAGTAAATATACCTGTATTTCGTGCAATGTTTGCACTGAGTCCCAACTAAATCTGTCTTTGGATTGTTGCGATCGGTACCCTAACAATGGCATTGGCTTGTCCTTATAACAGAGTAAGTGCTACTTGTTGGGGTAGTCTTCTGTGACTTTTTCATCTGATATTCATACACATTGTGTTTGTCATTTGCTTCTAAATTCCAATATTACATGACTTTAAACTGAAGCCTTGATTGATTTCAATGTTCTTCAGTGCTTGTCTGTGAGGCAGTGTGATCTGTCTGTTCCTTCTCTGTATTATACCAGTGTTAACAATCTCCTTTGCATTTTACACTGCCTGTAGTAAATATACCTGTATTTGGTGCAATGTTTGCACTGAGTCCCAACTAGATCTGTCTTTGGATTGTTGCGATCGGTACCCTAACAATGGCATTGGCTTGTCCTTATAACAGAGTAAGTGCTACTTGTTGGGGTAGTCTTCTGTGACTTTTCATCTGATATTCATACACATTGTGTTTGTCATTTGCTTCTAAATTGAAATATTACATGACTTTAAACTGAAGCCTTGATTGATTTCAATGTTCTTCAGTGCTTGTCTGTGAGGCAGTGTGATCTGTGTCTGTTCCTTCTCTGTATTATACCAGTGTTAACAATCTCCTTTGCATTTTACACTGCCTGTAGTAAATATACCTGTATTTGGTGCAATGTTTGCACTGAGTCCCAACTAGATCTGTCTTTGGATTGTTGCGATCGGTACCCTAACAATGTCATTGGCTTGTCCTTATAACAGAGTAAGTGCTACTTGTTGGGGTAGTCTTCTGTGACTTTTTCATCTGAAATTCATACACATTGTGTTTGTCATTTGCTTCTAAATTCCAATATTACATGACTTTAAACTGAAGCCTTGATTGATTTCAATGTTCTTCAGTGCTTGTCTGTGAGGCAGTGTGATCTGTCTGTTCCTTCTCTGTATCATACCAGTGTTAACAATCTCCTTTGCATTTTACACTGCCTGTAGTAAATATATCTGTATTTGGTGCAAAGTTTGCACTGAGTCCCAACTAGATCTGTCTTTGGATTGTTGCGATCGGTACCCTAACAATGGCATTGGCTTGTCCTTATAACAGAGTAAGTGCTACTTGTTGGGGTAGTCTTCTGTGACTTTTCATCTGATATTCATACACATTGTGTTTGTCATTTCCTACTAAATTGAAATATTACATGACTTTAAACTGAAGCCTTGATTGATTTCAATGTTCTTCAGTGCTTGTCTGTGAGGCAGTGTGATCTGTGTCTGTTCCTTCTCTGTATTATACCAGTGTTAACAATCTCCATTGCATTTTACACTGCCTGTAGTAAATATACCTGTATTTGGTGCAATGTTTGCACTGAGTCCCAACTAGATCTGTCTTTGGATTGTTGCGATCGGTACCCTAACAATGGCATTGGCTTGTCCTTATAACAGAGTAAGTGCTACTTGTTGGGGTAGTCTTCTGTGACTTTTTCATCTGATATTCATACACATTGTGTTTGTCATTTGCTTCTAAATTCCAATATAACATGAGTTTAAACTGAAGCCTTGATTGATTTCAATGTTCTTCAGTGCTTGTCTGTGAGGCAGTGTGATCTGTCTGTTCCTTCTCTGTATTATACCAGTGTTAACAATCTCCTTTGCATTTTACACTGCCTGTAGTAAATATACCTGTATTTGGTGCAATGTTTGCACTGAGTCCCAACTAAATCTGTCTTTGGATTGTTGCGATCGGTACCCTAACAATGGCATTGGCTTGTCCTTATAACAGAGTAAGTGCTACTTGTTGGGGTAGTCTTCTGTGACTTTTTCATCTGAAATTCATACACATTGTGTTTGTCATTTGCTTCTAAATTCCAATATTACATGACTTTAAACTGAAGCCTTGATTGATTTCAATGTTCTTCAGTGCTTGTCTGTGAGGCAGTGTGATCTGTCTGTTCCTTCTCTGTATCATACCAGTGTTAACAATCTCCTTTGCATTTTACACTGCCTGTAGTAAATATATCTGTATTTGGTGCAAAGTTTGCACTGAGTCCCAACTAGATCTGTCTTTGGATTGTTGCGATCGGTACCCTAACAATGGCATTGGCTTGTCCTTATAACAGAGTAAGTGCTACTTGTTGGGGTAGTCTTCTGTGACTTTTCATCTGATATTCATACACATTGTGTTTGTCATTTCTTACTAAATTGAAATATTACATGACTTTAAACTGAAGCCTTGATTGATTTCAATGTTCTTCAGTGCTTGTCTGTGAGGCAGTGTGATCTGTGTCTGTTCCTTCTCTGTATTATACCAGTGTTAACAATCTCCTTTGCATTTTACACTGCCTGTAGTAAATATACCTGTATTTGGTGCAATGTTTGCACTGAGTCCCAACTAGATCTGTCTTTGGATTGTTGCGATCGGTACCCTAACAATGGCATTGGCTTGTCCTTATAACAGAGTAAGTGCTACTTGTTGGGGTAGTCTTCTGTGACTTTTCATCTGATATTCATACACATTGTGTTTGTCATTTCCTACTAAATTGAAATATTACATGACTTTAAACTGAAGCCTTGATTGATTTCAATGTTCTTCAGTGCTTGTCTGTGAGGCAGTGTGATCTGTGTCTGTTCCTTCTCTGTATTATACCAGTGTTAACAATCTCCATTGCATTTTACACTGCCTGTAGTAAATATACCTGTATTTGGTGCAATGTTTGCACTGAGTCCCAACTAGATCTGTCTTTGGATTGTTGCGATCGGTACCCTAACAATGGCATTGGCTTGTCCTTATAACAGAGTAAGTGCTACTTGTTGGGGTAGTCTTCTGTGACTTTTTCATCTGATATTCATACACATTGTGTTTGTCATTTGCTTCTAAATTCCAATATAACATGAGTTTAAACTGAAGCCTTGATTGATTTCAATGTTCTTCAGTGCTTGTCTGTGAGGCAGTGTGATCTGTCTGTTCCTTCTCTGTATTATACCAGTGTTAACAATCTCCTTTGCATTTTACACTGCCTGTAGTAAATATACCTGTATTTGGTGCAATGTTTGCACTGAGTCCCAACTAAATCTGTCTTTGGATTGTTGCGATCGGTACCCTAACAATGGCTTTGGCTTGTCCTTATAACAGAGTAAGTGCTACTTGTTGGGGTAGTCTTCTGTGACTTTTTCATCTGAAATTCATACACATTGTGTTTGTCATTTGCTTCTAAATTCCAATATTACATGACTTTAAACTGAAGCCTTGATTGATTTCAATGTTCTTCAGTGCTTGTCTGTGAGGCAGTGTGATCTGTCTGTTCCTTCTCTGTATCATACCAGTGTTAACAATCTCCTTTGCATTTTACACTGCCTGTAGTAAATATATCTGTATTTGGTGCAAAGTTTGCACTGAGTCCCAACTAGATCTGTCTTTGGATTGTTGCGATCGGTACCCTAACAATGGCATTGGCTTGTCCTTATAACAGAGTAAGTGCTACTTGTTGGGGTAGTCTTCTGTGACTTTTTCATCTGATATTCATACACATTGTGTTTGTCATTTGCTTCTAAATTCCAATATAACATGAGTTTAAACTGAAGCCTTTATTGATTTCAATGTTCTTCAGTGCTTGTCTGTGAGGCAGTGTGATCTGTCTGTTCCTTCTCTGTATTATACCAGTGTTAACAATCTCCTTTGCATTTTACACTGCCTGTAGTAAATATACCTGTATTTCGTGCAATGTTTGCACTGAGTCCCAACTAAATCTGTCTTTGGATTGTTGCGATCGGTACCCTAACAATGGCATTGGCTTGTCCTTATAACAGAGTAAGTGCTATTTGTTGGGGTAGTCTTCTGTGACTTTTTCATCTGAAATTCATACACATTGTGTTTGTCATTTGCTTCTAAATTCCAATATTACATGACTTTAAACTGAAGCCTTGATTGATTTCAATGTTCTTCAGTGCTTGTCTGTGAGGCAGTGTGATCTGTCTGTTCCTTCTCTGTATCATACCAGTGTTAACAATCTCCTTTGCATTTTACACTGCCTGTAGTAAATATATCTGTATTTGGTGCAAAGTTTGCACTGAGTCCCAACTAGATCTGTCTTTGGATTGTTGCGATCGGTACCCTAACAATGGCATTGGCTTGTCCTTATAACAGAGTAAGTGCTACTTGTTGGGGTAGTCTTCTGTGACTTTTCATCTGATATTCATACACATTGTGTTTGTCATTTGCTTCTAAATTCCAATAATACATGACTTTAAACTGAAGCCTTGATTGATTTCAATGTTCTTCAGTGCTTGTCTGTGAGGAAGTGTGATCTGTGTCTGTTCCTTCTCTGTATTATACCAGTGTTAACAATCTCCTTTGAATTTTACACTGCCTGTAGTAAATATACCTGTATTTGGTCCAATGTTTGCACTGAGTCCCAACTAGATCTGTCTTTGGATTGTTGCGATCGGTACCCTAACAATGGCATTGGCTTGTCCTTATAACAGAGTAAGTGCTACTTGTTGGGGTAGTCTTCTGTGACTTTTTCATCTGATATTCATACACATTGTGTTTGTCATTTGCTTCTAAATTCCAATATAACATGAGTTTAAACTGAAGCCTTGATTGATTTCAATGTTCTTCAGTGCTTGTCTGTGAGGCAGTGTGATCTGTCTGTTCCTTCTCTGTATTATACCAGTGTTAACAATCTCCTTTGCATTTTACACTGCCTGTAGTAAATATACCTGTATTTCGTGCAATGTTTGCACTGAGTCCCAACTAAATCTGTCTTTGGATTGTTGCGATCGGTACCCTAACAATGGCATTGGCTTGTCCTTATAACAGAGTAAGTGCTACTTGTTGGGGTAGTCTTCTGTGACTTTTCATCTGATATTCATATACATTGTGTTTGTCATTTGCTTCTAAATTCCAATATTACATGACTTTAAACTGAAGCCTTGATTGATTTCAATGTTCTTCAGTGCTTGTCTGTGAGGCAGTGTAATCTGTCTGTTCCTTCTCTGTATTATACCAGTGTTAACAATCTACTTTGCATTTTACACTGCCTGTAGTAAATATACCTGTATTTGGTGCAATGTTTGCACTGAGTCCCAACTAGATCTGTCTTTGGATTGTTGCGTTCGGTACCCTAACAATGGCATTGGCTTGTCCTTCTAACAGAGTAAGTGCTACTTGTTGGGGTAGTCTTCTGTGACTTTTTCATCTGATATTCATACACATTGTGTTTGTCATTTGCTTCTAAATTCCAATATTACATGACTTTAAACTGAAGCCTTGATTGATTTCAATGTTCTTCAGTGCTTGTCTGTGAGGCAGTGTGATCTGTCTGTTCCTTCTCTGTATCATACCAGTGTTAACAATCTCCTTTGCATTTTACACTGCCTGTAGTAAATATATCTGTATTTGGTGCAAAGTTTGCACTGAGTCCCAACTAGATCTGTCTTTGGATTGTTGCGATCAGTACCCTAACAATGGCATTGGCTTGTCCTTATAACAGAGTAAGTGCTACTTGTTGGGGTAGTCTTCTGTGACTTTTCATCTGATATTCATACACATTGTGTTTGTCATTTCCTACTAAATTGAAATATTACATGACTTTAAACTGAAGCCTTGATTGATTTCAATGTTCTTCAGTGCTTGTCTGTGAGGCAGTGTGATCTGTGTCTGTTCCTTCTCTGTATTATACCAGTGTTAACAATCTCCTTTGCATTTTACACTGCCTTTAGTAAATATACCTGTATTTGGTGCAATGTTTGCACTGAGTCCCAACTAGATCTGTCTTTGGATTGTTGCGATCGGTACCCTAACAATGGCATTGGCTTGTCCTTATAACAGAGTAAGTGCTACTTGTTGGGGTAGTCTTCTGTGACTTTTTCATCTGATATTCATACACATTGTGTTTGTCATTTGCTTCTAAATTCCAATATAACATGAGTTTAAACTGAAGCCTTGATTGATTTCAATGTTCTTCAGTGCTTGTCTGTGAGGCAGTGTGATCTGTCTGTTCCTTCTCTGTATTATACCAGTGTTAACAATCTCCTTTGCATTTTACACTGCCTGTAGTAAATATACCTGTATTTGGTGCAATGTTTGCACTGAGTCCCAACTAAATCTGTCTTTGGATTGTTGCGTTCGGTACCCTAACAATGGCATTGGCTTGTCCTTATAACAGAGTAAGTGCTACTTGTTGGGGTAGTCTTCTGTGACTTTTTCATCTGATATTCATACACATTGTGTTTGTCATTTGCTTCTAAATTCCAATATTACATGAGTTTAAACTGAAGCCTTGATTGATTTCAATGTTCTTCAGTGCTTGTCTGTGAGGCAGTGTGATCTGTCTGTTCCTTCTCTGTATTATACCAGTGTTAACAATCTCCTTTGCATTTTACACTGCCTGTAGTAAATATACCTGTATTTGGTGCAATGTTTGCACTGAGTCCCAACTAAATCTGTCTTTGGATTGTTAAGTTCGGTACCCTAACAATGGCATTGGCTTGTCCTTATAACAGAGTAAGTGCTACTTGTTGGGGTAGTCTTCTGTGACTTTTTCATCTGATATTCATACACATTGTGTTTGTCATTTGCTTCTAAATTCCAATATTACATGACTTTAAACTGAAGCCTTGATTGATTTCAATGTTCTTCAGTGCTTGTGTGTGAGGCAGTGTGATCTGTCTGTTCCTTCTCTGTATCATACCAGTGTTAACAATCTCCTTTGCATTTTACACTGCCTTTAGTAAATATACCTGTATTTGGTGCAATGTTTGCACTGAGTCCCAACTAGATCTGTCTTTGGATTGTTGTGATCGGTACCCTAACAATGGCATTGGCTTGTCCTTATAACAGAGTAAGTGCTACTTGTTGGGGTAGTCTTCTGTGACTTTTCATCTGATATTCATATACATTGTGTTTGTCATTTGCTTCTAAATTCCAATATTACATGACTTTAAACTGAAGCCTTGATTGATTTCAATGTTCTTCAGTGCTTGTCTGTGAGGCAGTGTAATCTGTCTGTTCCTTCTCTGTATTATACCAGTGTTAACAATCTACTTTGCATTTTACACTGCCTGTAGTAAATATACCTGTATTTGGTGCAATGTTTGCACTGAGTCCCAACTAGATCTGTCTTTGGATTGTTGCGTTCGGTACCCTAACAATGGCATTGGCTTGTCCTTCTAACAGAGTAAGTGCTACTTGTTGGGGTAGTCTTCTGTGACTTTTTCATCTGATATTCATACACATTGTGTTTGTCATTTGCTTCTAAATTCCAATATTACATGACTTTAAACTGAAGCCTTGATTGATTTCAATGTTCTTCAGTGCTTGTCTGTGAGGCAGTGTGATCTGTCTGTTCCTTCTCTGTATCATACCAGTGTTAACAATCTCCTTTGCATTTTACACTGCCTGTAGTAAATATATCTGTATTTGGTGCAAAGTTTGCACTGAGTCCCAACTAGATCTGTCTTTGGATTGTTGCGATCAGTACCCTAACAATGGCATTGGCTTGTCCTTATAACAGAGTAAGTGCTACTTGTTGGGGTAGTCTTCTGTGACTTTTCATCTGATATTCATACACATTGTGTTTGTCATTTCCTACTAAATTGAAATATTACATGACTTTAAACTGAAGCCTTGATTGATTTCAATGTTCTTCAGTGCTTGTCTGTGAGGCAGTGTGATCTGTGTCTGTTCCTTCTCTGTATTATACCAGTGTTAACAATCTCCTTTGCATTTTACACTGCCTTTAGTAAATATACCTGTATTTGGTGCAATGTTTGCACTGAGTCCCAACTAGATCTGTCTTTGGATTGTTGCGATCGGTACCCTAACAATGGCATTGGCTTGTCCTTATAACAGAGTAAGTGCTACTTGTTGGGGTAGTCTTCTGTGACTTTTTCATCTGATATTCATACACATTGTGTTTGTCATTTGCTTCTAAATTCCAATATAACATGAGTTTAAACTGAAGCCTTGATTGATTTCAATGTTCTTCAGTGCTTGTCTGTGAGGCAGTGTGATCTGTCTGTTCCTTCTCTGTATTATACCAGTGTTAACAATCTCCTTTGCATTTTACACTGCCTGTAGTAAATATACCTGTATTTGGTGCAATGTTTGCACTGAGTCCCAACTAAATCTGTCTTTGGATTGTTAAGTTCGGTACCCTAACAATGGCATTGGCTTGTCCTTATAACAGAGTAAGTGCTACTTGTTGGGGTAGTCTTCTGTGACTTTTTCATCTGATATTCATACACATTGTGTTTGTCATTTGCTTCTAAATTCCAATATTACATGACTTTAAACTGAAGCCTTGATTGATTTCAATGTTCTTCAGTGCTTGTGTGTGAGGCAGTGTGATCTGTCTGTTCCTTCTCTGTATCATACCAGTGTTAACAATCTCCTTTGCATTTTACACTGCCTTTAGTAAATATACCTGTATTTGGTGCAATGTTTGCACTGAGTCCCAACTAGATCTGTCTTTGGATTGTTGTGATCGGTACCCTAACAATGGCATTGGCTTGTCCTTATAACAGAGTAAGTGCTACTTGTTGGGGTAGTCTTCTGTGACTTTTCATCTGATATTCATACACATTGTGTTTGTCATTTCCTACTAAATTGAAATATTACATGACTTTAAACTGAAGCCTTGATTGATTTCAATGTTCTTCAGTGCTTGTCTGTGAGGCAGTGTGATCTGTGTCTGTTCCTTCTCTGTATTATACCAGTGTTAACAATCTCCTTTGCATTTTACACTGCCTGTAGTAAATATACCTGTATTTGGTGCAATGTTTGCACTGAGTCCCAACTAGATCTGTCTTTGGATTGTTGCGATCGGTACCCTAACAATGGCATTGGCTTGTCCTTATAACAGAGTAAGTGCTACTTGTTGGGGTAGTCTTCTTTGACTTTTTCATCTGATATTCATACACATTGTGTTTGTCATTTGCTTCTAAATTCCAATATAACATGAGTTTAAACTGAAGCCTTGATTGATTTCAATGTTCTTCAGTGCTTGTCTGTGAGGCAGTGTGATCTGTCTGTTCCTTCTCTGTATTATACCAGTGTTAACAATCTCCTTTGCATTTTACACTGCCTGTAGTAAATATACCTGTATTTCGTGCAATGTTTGCACTGAGTCCCAACTAAATATGTCTTTGGATTGTTGCGATCGGTACCCTAACAATGGCATTGGCTTGTCCTTATAACAGAGTAAGTGCTACTTGTTGGGGTAGTCTTCTGTGACTTTTCATCTGATATTCATACACATTGTGTTTGTCATTTGCTTCTAAATTCCAATATTACATGACTTTAAACTGAAGCCTTGATTGATTTCAATGTTCTTCAGTGCTTGTCTGTGAGGCAGTGTGATCTGTGTCTGTTCCTTCTCTGTATTATACCAGTGTTAACAATCTCCTTTGCATTTTACACTGCCTGTAGTAAATATATCTGTATTTGGTGCAAAGTTTGCACTGAGTCCCAACTAGATCTGTCTTTGGATTGTTGCGATCAGTACCCTAACAATGGCATTGGCTTGTCCTTATAACAGAGTAAGTGCTACTTGTTGGGGTAGTCTTCTGTGACTTTTCATCTGATATTCATACACATTGTGTTTGTCATTTCCTACTAAATTGAAATATTACATGACTTTAAACTGAAGCCTTGATTGATTTCAATGTTCTTCAGTGCTTGTCTGTGAGGCAGTGTGATCTGTGTCTGTTCCTTCTCTGTATTATACCAGTGTTAACAATCTCCTTTGCATTTTACACTGCCTTTAGTAAATATACCTGTATTTGGTGCAATGTTTGCACTGAGTCCCAACTAGATCTGTCTTTGGATTGTTGCGATCGGTACCCTAACAATGGCATTGGCTTGTCCTTATAACAGAGTAAGTGCTACTTGTTGGGGTAGTCTTCTGTGACTTTTCATCTGATATTCATACACATTGTGTTTGTCATTTCCTACTAAATTGAAATATTACATGACTTTAAACTGAAGCCTTGATTGATTTCAATGTTCTTCAGTGCTTGTCTGTGAGGCAGTGTGATCTGTGTCTGTTCCTTCTCTGTATTATACCAGTGTTAACAATCTCCTTTGCATTTTACACTGCCTGTAGTAAATATACCTGTATTTGGTGCAATGTTTGCACTGAGTCCCAACTAGATCTGTCTTTGGATTGTTGCGATCGGTACCCTAACAATGGCATTGGCTTGTCCTTATAACAGAGTAAGTGCTACTTGTTGGGGTAGTCTTCTTTGACTTTTTCATCTGATGTTCATACACATTGTGTTTGTCATTTGCTTCTAAATTCCAATATAACATGACTTTAAACTGAAGCCTTGATTGATTTCAATGTTCTTCAGTGCTTGTCTGTGAGGCAGTGTGATCTGTCTGTTCCTTCTCTGTATTATACCAGTGTTAACAATCTCCTTTGCATTTTACACTGCCTGTAGTAAATATACCTGTATTTCGTGCAATGTTTGCACTGAGTCCCAACTAAATCTGTCTTTGGATTGTTGCGATCGGTAGCCTAACAATGGCATTGGCTTGTCCTTATAACAGAGTAAGTGCTACTTGTTGGGGTAGTCTTCTGTGACTTTTTCATCTGATATTCATACACATTGTGTTTGTCATTTGCTTCTAAATTCCAATATTACATGACTTTAAACTGAAACCTTGATTGATTTCAATGTTCTTCAGTGCTTGTCTGTGAGGCAGTGTGATCTGTCTGTTCCTTCTCTGTATCATACCAGTGTTAACAATCTCCTTTGCATTTTACACTGCCTGTAGTAAATATATCTGTATTTGGTGCAAAGTTTGCACTGAGTCCCAACTAGATCTGTCTTTGGATTGTTGCGATCAGTACCCTAACAATGGCATTGGCTTGTCCTTATAACAGAGTAAGTGCTACTTGTTGGGGTAGTCTTCTGTGACTTTTCATCTGATATTCATACACATTGTGTTTGTCATTTCCTACTAAATTGAAATATTACATGACTTTAAACTGAAGCCTTGATTGATTTCAATGTTCTTCAGTGCTTGTCTGTGAGGCAGTGTGATCTGTGTCTGTTCCTTCTCTGTATTATACCAGTGTTAACAATCTCCTTTGCATTTTACACTGCCTTTAGTAAATATACCTGTATTTGGTGCAATGTTTGCACTGAGTCCCAACTAGATCTGTCTTTGGATTGTTGCGATCGGTACCCTAACAATGGCATTGGCTTGTCCTTATAACAGAGTAAGTGCTACTTGTTGGGGTAGTCTTCTGTGACTTTTTCATCTGATATTCATACACATTGTGTTTGTCATTTGCTTCTAAATTCCAATATAACATGAGTTTAAACTGAAGCCTTGATTGATTTCAATGTTCTTCAGTGCTTGTCTGTGAGGCAGTGTGATCTGTCTGTTCCTTCTCTGTATTATACCAGTGTTAACAATCTCCTTTGCATTTTACACTGCCTGTAGTAAATATACCTGTATTTGGTGCAATGTTTGCACTGAGTCCCAACTAAATCTGTCTTTGGATTGTTGCGTTCGGTACCCTAACAATGGCATTGGCTTGTCCTTATAACAGAGTAAGTGCTACTTGTTGGGGTAGTCTTCTGTGACTTTTTCATCTGATATTCATACACATTGTGTTTGTCATTTGCTTCTAAATTCCAATATTACATGACTTTAAACTGAAGCCTTGATTGATTTCAATGTTCTTCAGTGCTTGTGTGTGAGGCAGTGTGATCTGTCTGTTCCTTCTCTGTATCATACCAGTGTTAACAATCTCCTTTGCATTTTACACTGCCTGTAGTAAATATATCTGTATTTGGTGCAAAGTTTGCACTGAGTCCCAACTAGATCTGTCTTTGGATTGTTGCGATCAGTACCCTAACAATGGCATTGGCTTGTCCTTATAACAGAGTAAGTGCTACTTGTTGGGGTAGTCTTCTGTGACTTTTCATCTGATATTCATACACATTGTGTTTGTCATTTCCTACTAAATTGAAATATTACATGACTTTAAACTGAAGCCTTGATTGATTTCAATGTTCTTCAGTGCTTGTCTGTGAGGCAGTGTGATCTGTGTCTGTTCCTTCTCTGTATTATACCAGTGTTAACAATCTCCTTTGCATTTTACACTGCCTGTAGTAAATATACCTGTATTTGGTGCAATGTTTGCACTGAGTCCCAACTAGATCTGTCTTTGGATTGTTGCGATCGGTACCCTAACAATGGCATTGGCTTGTCCTTATAACAGAGTAAGTGCTACTTGTTGGGGTAGTCTTCTGTGACTTTTCATCTGATATTCATACACATTGTGTTTGTCATTTCCTACTAAATTGAAATATTACATGACTTTAAACTGAAGCCTTGATTGATTTCAATGTTCTTCAGTGCTTGTCTGTGAGGCAGTGTGATCTGTGTCTGTTCCTTCTCTGTATTATACCAGTGTTAACAATCTCCTTTGCATTTTACACTGCCTTTAGTAAATATACCTGTATTTGGTGCAATGTTTGCACTGAGTCCCAACTAGATCTGTCTTTGGATTGTTGCGATCGGTACCCTAACAATGGCATTGGCTTGTCCTTATAACAGAGTAAGTGCTACTTGTTGGGGTAGTCTTCTGTGACTTTTCATCTGATATTCATACACATTGTGTTTGTCATTTCCTACTAAATTGAAATATTACATGACTTTAAACTGAAGCCTTGATTGATTTCAATGTTCTTCAGTGCTTGTCTGTGAGGCAGTGTGATCTCTGTCTGTTCCTTCTCTGTATTATACCAGTGTTAACAATCTCCTTTGCATTTTACACTGCCTGTAGTAAATATACCTGTATTTGGTGCAATGTTTGCACTGAGTCCCAACTAGATCTGTCTTTGGATTGTTGCGATCGGTACCCTAACAATGGCATTGGCTTGTCCTTATAACAGAGTAAGTGCTACTTGTTGGGGTAGTCTTCTGTGACTTTTCATCTGATATTCATACACATTGTGTTTGTCATTTCCTACTAAATTGAAATATTACATGACTTTAAACTGAAGCCTTGATTGATTTCAATGTTCTTCAGTGCTTGTCTGTGAGGCAGTGTGATCTGTGTCTGTTCCTTCTCTGTATTATACCAGTGTTAACAATCTCCTTTGCATTTTACACTGCCTTTAGTAAATATACCTGTATTTGGTGCAATGTTTGCACTGAGTCCCAACTAGATCTGTCTTTGGATTGTTGCGATCGGTACCCTAACAATGGCATTGGCTTGTCCTTATAACAGAGTAAGTGCTACTTGTTGGGGTATTCTTCTTTGACTTTTTCATCTGATATTCATACACATTGTGTTTGTCATTTGCTTCTAAATTCCAATATAACATGAGTTTAAACTGAAGCCTTGATTGATTTCAATGTTCTTCAGTGCTTGTGTGTGAGGCAGTGTGATCTGTCTGTTCCTTCTCTGTATCATACCAGTGTTAACAATCTCCTTTGCATTTTACACTGCCTGTAGTAAATATATCTGTATTTGGTGCAAAGTTTGCACTGAGTCCCAACTAGATCTGTCTTTGGATTGTTGCGATCAGTACCCTAACAATGGCATTGGCTTGTCCTTATAACAGAGTAAGTGCTACTTGTTGGGGTAGTCTTCTGTGACTTTTCATCTGATATTCATACACATTGTGTTTGTCATTTCCTACTAAATTGAAATATTACATGACTTTAAACTGAAGCCTTGATTGATTTCAATGTTCTTCAGTGCTTGTCTGTGAGGCAGTGTGATCTCTGTCTGTTCCTTCTCTGTATTATACCAGTGTTAACAATCTCCTTTGCATTTTACACTGCCTGTAGTAAATATACCTGTATTTGGTGCAATGTTTGCACTGAGTCCCAACTAGATCTGTCTTTGGATTGTTGCGATCGGTACCCTAACAATGGCATTGGCTTGTCCTTATAACAGAGTAAGTGCTACTTGTTGGGGTAGTCTTCTGTGACTTTTCATCTGATATTCATACACATTGTGTTTGTCATTTCCTACTAAATTGAAATATTACATGACTTTAAACTGAAGCCTTGATTGATTTCAATGTTCTTCATTGCTTGTCTGTGAGGCAGTGTGATCTGTGTCTGTTCCTTCTCTGTATTATACCAGTGTTAACAATCTCCTTTGCATTTTACACTGCCTTTAGTAAATATACCTGTATTTGGTGCAATGTTTGCACTGAGTCCCAACTAGATCTGTCTTTGGATTGTTGCGATCGGTACCCTAACAATGGCATTGGCTTGTCCTTATAACAGAGTAAGTGCTACTTGTTGGGGTAGTCTTCTGTGACTTTTCATCTGATATTCATACACATTGTGTTTGTCATTTCCTACTAAATTGAAATATTACATGACTTTAAACTGAAGCCTTGATTGATTTCAATGTTCTTCAGTGCTTGTCTGTGAGGCAGTGTGATCTCTGTCTGTTCCTTCTCTGTATTATACCAGTGTTAACAATCTCCTTTGCATTTTACACTGCCTGTAGTAAATATACCTGTATTTGGTGCAATGTTTGCACTGAGTCCCAACTAGATCTGTCTTTGGATTGTTGCGATCGGTACCCTAACAATGGCATTGGCTTGTCCTTATAACAGAGTAAGTGCTACTTGTTGGGGTAGTCTTCTGTGACTTTTCATCTGATATTCATACACATTGTGTTTGTCATTTGCTTCTAAATTCCAATATTACATGACTTTAAACTGAAGCCTTGATTGATTTCAATGTTCTTCAGTGCTTGTCTGTGAGGCAGTGTGATCTGTGTCTGTTCTTTCTCCATAATTTACTCTGGTCAATTTCATCCGTATCAAGTTCATTGAGAATGATCCTTCAACTTGAGTGACTCTCTTTCCTCCAATCACAGAAAGTGCTATTAAGTTGGGGTATTATTCTTCAACGGATGGCAACTATTTAGATATGACTGTGGGAATGATCAGATTGGTTCCCCTTACAAGATCATTTCCTGATGTTCTTTTTCTGAAGTTAATTGAACTGCTAGAGTATCAAGTTATTGGGAACCACACATTGCCTGCATGCTCTATTAAGTTTGAATGTATATACAGTAGGTTACAATAGTTGTCTAGAAACTCTATATAGAATGAGTGCTGTATGAAGTTTGCTCTTCTGTAACTGCTGTTTTTGCATTAGAAAAGACTCAAGTCTAGTAGATCATTCAAATAATTGGGCCTTTAAGGCAGAGATCCAAAGCTCCTCTCAATTCTAATGTTTTGAATGTGTGAAATACTTTCTCTGATTAAAATGACGGACCTTAGGTAAAGGCAGAGCACCCGCTTAAGTACCTGAGTCGTTCACAGCATAGCATTTACCGATGTGGGAGTGGTTGTGGTTGCTAAACATGAACCAATCTTAAGTTCTTCCTAGGAATTGAAGGGAGCTCCTCATTCTAAGAATTACTCAGGAACATGTCTCTAGAAGAAGATGGACTTCATGGAATAAACAGTAAGTGATAATTTGGTGGGCAGGTCATGTACAGGTATTTTTAATATGTTTGGATTGGTACCCTAACAATGGCATTGGCTTGTCCTTATAACAGAGTGAGTGCTACTTGTTGGGGTAGTCTTCTGTGACTTTTTCATCTGATATTCATACACATTGTGTTTGTCATTTGCTTCTAAATTCCAATATTACATGACTTTAAACTGAAGCCTTGATTGATTTCAATGTTCTTCAGTGCTTGCCTGTGAGGTAGTGTGATCTGTCTGTTCCTTCTCTCTATTATACCAGTGTTAACAATCTCCTTTGCATTTTACACTGCCTGTAGTAAATATACCTGTATTTGGTGCAATGTTTGCACTGAGTCCCAACTAGATCTGTCTTTGGATTGTTGCGATCGGTACCCTAACAATGGCATTGGCTTGTCCTTATAACAGAGTAAGTGCTACTTGTTGGGGTAGTCTTCTGTGACTTTTTCATCTGATATTCATACACATTGTGTTTGTCATTTGCTTCTAAATTCCAATATTACATGACTTTAAACTGAAGCCTTGATTGATTTCAATGTTCTTCAGTGCTTGTCTGTGAGGCAGTGTGATCTGTCTGTTCCTTCTCTCTATTATACCAGTGTTAACAATCTCCTTTGCATTTTACACTGCCTGTACTAAATATACCTGTATTTGGTGCAATGTTTGCACTGAGTCCCAACTAGATCTGTCTTTGGATTGTTGCGATCGGTACCCTAACAATGGCATTGGCTTGTCCTTATAACAGAGTAAGTGCTACTTGTTGGGGTAGTCTTCTGTGACTTTTTCATCTGATATTCATACACATTGTGTTTGTCATTTGCTTCTAAATTCCAATATTACATGACTTTAAACTGAAGCCTTGATTGATTTCAATGTTCTTCAGTGCTTGTCTGTGAGGCAGTGTGATCTGTCTGTTCCTTCTCTGTATTATACCAGTGTTAACAATCTCCTTTGCATTGTACACTGCCTTTAGTAAATATACCTGTATTTGGTGCAATGTTTGCACTGAGTCCCAACTAGATCTGTCTTTGGATTGTTGCGATCGGTACCCTAACAATGGCATTGGCTTGTCCTTATAACAGAGTAAGTGCTACTTGTTGGGGTAGTCTTCTGTGACTTTTTCATCTGATATTCATACACATTGTGTTTGTCATTTGCTTCTAAATTCCAATATTACATGACTTTAAACTGAAGCCTTGATTGATTTCAATGTTCTTCAGTGCTTGTCTGTGAGGCAGTGTGATCTGTGTCTGTTCTTTCTCCATAATTTACTCTGGTCAATTTCATCCGTATCAAGTTCATTGAGAATGATCCTTCAACTTGAGTGACTCTCTTTCCTCCAATCACAGAAAGTGCTATTAAGTTGGGGTATTATTCTTCAACGGATGGCAACTATTTAGATATGACTGTGGGAATGATCAGATTGGTTCCCCTTACAAGATCATTTCCTGATGTTCTTTTTCTGAAGTTAATTGAACTGCTAGAGTATCAAGTTATTGGGAACCACACATTGCCTGCATGCTCTATTAAGTTTGAATGTATATACAGTAGATTACAATAGTTGTCTAGAAACTCTATATAGAATGAGTGCTGTATGAAGTTGGCTCTTCTGTAACTGCTGTTTTTGCATTAGAAAAGACTCAAGTCTAGTAGATCATTCAAATAATTGGGCCTTTAAGGCAGAGATCCAAAGCTCCTCTCAATTCTAATGTTTTGAATGTGTGAAATACTTTCTCTGATTAAAATGACGGACCTTAGGTAAAGGCAGAGCACCCGCTTAAGTACCTGAGTCGTTCACAGCATAGCATTTACCGATGTGGGAGTGGTTGTGGTTGCTAAACATGAACCAATCTTAAGTTCTTCCTAGGAATTGAAGGGAGCTCCTCATTCTAAGAATTACTCAGGAACATGTCTCTAGAAGAAGATGGACTTCATGGAATAAACAGTAAGTGATAATTTGGTGGGCAGGTCATGTACAGGTATTTTTAATATGTTTGGATTGGTACCCTAACAATGGCATTGGCTTGTCCTTATAACAGAGTGAGTGCTACTTGTTGGGGTAGTCTTCTGTGACTTTTTCATCTGATATTCATACACATTGTGTTTGTCATTTGCTTCTAAATTCCAATATTACATGACTTTAAACTGAAGCCTTGATTGATTTCAATGTTCTTCAGTGCTTGCCTGTGAGGTAGTGTGATCTGTCTGTTACTTCTCTCTATTATACCAGTGTTAACAATCTCCTTTGCATTTTACACTGCCTGTAGTAAATATACCTGTATTTGGTGCAATGTTTGCACTGAGTCCCAACGAAATCTGTCTTTGGATTGTTGCGATCGGTACCCTAACAATGGCATTGGCTTGTCCTTATAACAGAGTAAGTGCTACTTGTTGGGGTAGTCTTCTGTGACTTTTTCATCTGATATTCATACACATTGTGTTTGTCATTTGCTTCTAAATTCCAATATTACATGACTTTAAATTGAAGCCTTGATTGATTTCAATGTTCTTCAGTGCTTGTCTGTGAGGCAGTGTGATCTGTCTGTTCCTTCTCTGTATCATACCAGTGTTAACAATCTCCTTTGCATTGTACACTGCCTTTAGTAAATATACCTGTATTTGGTGCAAAGTTTGCACTGAGTCCCAACTAGATCTGTCTTTGGATTGTTGCGATCGGTACCCTAACAATGGCATTGGCTTGTCCTTATAACAGAGTAAGTGCTACTTGTTGGGGTAGTCTTCTGTGACTTTTTCATCTGATATTCATACACATTGTGTTTGTCATTTGCTTCTAAATTCCAATATTACATGACTTTAAACTGAAGCCTTGATTGATTTCAATGTTCTTCAGTGCTTGTCTGTGAGGCAGTGTGATCTGTGTCTGTTCTTTCTCCATAATTTACTCTGGTCAATTTCATCCGTATCAAGTTCATTGAGAATGATCCTTCAACTTGAGTGACTCTCTTTCCTCCAATCACAGAAAGTGCTATTAAGTTGGGGTATTATTCTTCAACGGATGGCAACTATTTAGATATGACTGTGGGAATGATCAGATTGGTTCCCCTTACAAGATCATTTCCTGATGTTCTTTTTCTGAAGTTAATTGAACTGCTAGAGTATCAAGTTATTGGGAACCACACATTGCCTGCATGCTCTATTAAGTTTGAATGTATATACAGTAGATTACAATAGTTGTCTAGAAACTCTATATAGAATGAGTGCTGTATGAAGTTTGCTCTTCTGTAACTGCTGTTTTTGCATTAGAAAAGACTCAAGTCTAGTAGATCATTCAAATAATTGGGCCTTTAAGGCAGAGATCCAAAGCTCCTCTCAATTCTAATGTTTTGAATGTGTGAAATACTTTCTCTGATTAAAATGACGGCCCTTAGGTAAAGGCAGAGCACCCGCTTAAGTACCTGAGTCGTTCACAGCATAGCATTTACCGATGTGGGAGTGGTTGTGGTTGCTAAACATGAACCAATCTTAAGTTCTTCCTAGGAATTGAAGGGAGCTCCTCATTCTAAGAATTACTCAGGAACATGTCTCTAGAAGAAGATGGACTTCATGGAATAAACAGTAAGTGATAATTTGGTGGGCAGGTCATGTACAGGTATTTTTAATATGTTTGGATTGGTACCCTAACAATGGCATTGGCTTGTCCTTATAACAGAGTAAGTGCTACTTGTTGGGGTAGTCTTCTGTGACTTTTTCATCTGATATTCATACACATTGTGTTTGTCATTTGCTTCTAAATTCCAATATTACATGACTTTAAACTGAAGCCTTGATTGATTTCAATGTTCTTCAGTGCTTGTCTGTGAGGCAGTGTGATCTGTCTGTTCCTTCTCTCTATTATACCAGTGTTAACAATCTCCTTTGCATTTTACACTGCCTGTACTAAATATACCTGTATTTGGTGCAATGTTTGCACTGAGTCCCAACTAGATCTGTCTTTGGATTGTTGCGATCGGTACCCTAACAATGGCATTGGCTTGTCCTTATAACAGAGTAAGTGCTACTTGTTGGGGTAGTCTTCTGTGACTTTTTCATCTGATATTCATACACATTGTGTTTGTCATTTGCTTCTAAATTCCAATATGACATGACTTTAAACTGAAGCCTTGATTGATTTCAATGTTCTTCAGTGCTTGTCTGTGAGGCAGTGTGATCTGTCTGTTCCTTCTCTGTATTATACCAGTGTTAACAATCTCCTTTGCATTGTACACTGCCTTTAGTAAATATACCTGTATTTGGTGCAATGTTTGCACTGAGTCCCAACTAGATCTGTCTTTGGATTGTTGCGATCGGTACCCTAACAATGGCATTGGCTTGTCCTTATAACAGAGTAAGTGCTACTTGTTGGGGTAGTCTTCTGTGACTTTTTCATCTGATATTCATACACATTGTGTTTGTCATTTGCTTCTAAATTCCAATATTACATGACTTTAAACTGAAGCCTTGATTGATTTCAATGTTCTTCAGTGCTTGTCTGTGAGGCAGTGTGATCTGTGTCTGTTCTTTCTCCATAATTTACTCTGGTCAATTTCATCCGTATCAAGTTCATTGAGAATGATCCTTCAACTTGAGTGACTCTCTTTCCTCCAATCACAGAAAGTGCTATTAAGTTGGGGTATTATTCTTCAACGGATGGCAACTATTTAGATATGACTGTGGGAATGATCAGATTGGTTCCCCTTACAAGATCATTTCCTGATGTTCTTTTTCTGAAGTTAATTGAACTGCTAGAGTATCAAGTTATTGGGAACCACACATTGCCTGCATGCTCTATTAAGTTTGAATGTATATACAGTAGGTTACAATAGTTGTCTAGAAACTCTATATAGAATGAGTGCTGTATGAAGTTTGCTCTTCTGTAACTGCTGTTTTTGCATTAGAAAAGACTCAAGTCTAGTAGATCATTCAAATAATTGGGCCTTTAAGGCAGAGATCCAAAGCTCCTCTCAATTCTAATGTTTTGAATGTGTGAAATACTTTCTCTGATTAAAATGACGGACCTTAGGTAAAGGCAGAGCACCCGCTTAAGTACCTGAGTCGTTCACAGCATAGCATTTACCGATGTGGGAGTGGTTGTGGTTGCTAAACATGAACCAATCTTAAGTTCTTCCTAGGAATTGAAGGGAGCTCCTCATTCTAAGAATTACTCAGGAACATGTCTCTAGAAGAAGATGGACTTCATGGAATAAACAGTAAGTGATAATTTGGTGGGCAGGTCATGTACAGGTATTTTTAATATGTTTGGATTGGTACCCTAACAATGGCATTGGCTTGTCCTTATAACAGAGTGAGTGCTACTTGTTGGGGTAGTCTTCTGTGACTTTTTCATCTGATATTCATACACATTGTGTTTGTCATTTGCTTCTAAATTCCAATATTACATGACTTTAAACTGAAGCCTTGATTGATTTCAATGTTCTTCAGTGCTTGCCTGTGAGGTAGTGTGATCTGTCTGTTCCTTCTCTCTATTATACCAGTGTTAACAATCTCCTTTGCATTTTACACTGCCTGTAGTAAATATACCTGTATTTGGTGCAATGTTTGCACTGAGTCCCAACTAGATCTGTCTTTGGATTGTTGCGATCGGTACCCTAACAATGGCATTGGCTTGTCCTTATAACAGAGTAAGTGCTACTTGTTGGGGTAGTCTTCTGTGACTTTTTCATCTGATATTCATACACATTGTGTTTGTCATTTGCTTCTAAATTCCAATATTACATGACTTTAAACTGAAGCCTTGATTGATTTCAATGTTCTTCAGTGCTTGTCTGTGAGGCAGTGTGATCTGTCTGTTCCTTCTCTCTATTATACCAGTGTTAACAATCTCCTTTGCATTTTACACTGCCTGTACTAAATATACCTGTATTTGGTGCAATGTTTGCACTGAGTCCCAACTAGATCTGTCTTTGGATTGTTGCGATCGGTACCCTAACAATGGCATTGGCTTGTCCTTATAACAGAGTAAGTGCTACTTGTTGGGGTAGTCTTCTGTGACTTTTTCATCTGATATTCATACACATTGTGTTTGTCATTTGCTTCTAAATTCCAATATTACATGACTTTAAACTGAAGCCTTGATTGATTTCAATGTTCTTCAGTGCTTGTCTGTGAGGCAGTGTGATCTGTCTGTTCCTTCTCTGTATTATACCAGTGTTAACAATCTCCTTTGCATTGTACACTGCCTTTAGTAAATATACCTGTATTTGGTGCAATGTTTGCACTGAGTCCCAACTAGATCTGTCTTTGGATTGTTGCGATCGGTACCCTAACAATGGCATTGGCTTGTCCTTATAACAGAGTAAGTGCTACTTGTTGGGGTAGTCTTCTGTGACTTTTTCATCTGATATTCATACACATTGTGTTTGTCATTTGCTTCTAAATTCCAATATTACATGACTTTAAACTGAAGCCTTGATTGATTTCAATGTTCTTCAGTGCTTGTCTGTGAGGCAGTGTGATCTGTGTCTGTTCTTTCTCCATAATTTACTCTGGTCAATTTCATCCGTATCAAGTTCATTGAGAATGATCCTTCAACTTGAGTGACTCTCTTTCCTCCAATCACAGAAAGTGCTATTAAGTTGGGGTATTATTCTTCAACGGATGGCAACTATTTAGATATGACTGTGGGAATGATCAGATTGGTTCCCCTTACAAGATCATTTCCTGATGTTCTTTTTCTGAAGTTAATTGAACTGCTAGAGTATCAAGTTATTGGGAACCACACATTGCCTGCATGCTCTATTAAGTTTGAAT
This sequence comes from Hypomesus transpacificus, assembly GCF_021917145.1. NCBI lineage: Eukaryota > Metazoa > Chordata > Actinopteri > Osmeriformes > Osmeridae > Hypomesus > Hypomesus transpacificus. The sequence continues at coordinate 22,281 of NW_025814000.1, forward strand.
GTATATACAGTAGATTACAATAGTTGTCTAGAAACTCTATATAGAATGAGTGCTGTATGAAGTTGGCTCTTCTGTAACTGCTGTTTTTGCATTAGAAAAGACTCAAGTCTAGTAGATCATTCAAATAATTGGGCCTTTAAGGCAGAGATCCAAAGCTCCTCTCAATTCTAATGTTTTGAATGTGTGAAATACTTTCTCTGATTAAAATGACGGACCTTAGGTAAAGGCAGAGCACCCGCTTAAGTACCTGAGTCGTTCACAGCATAGCATTTACCGATGTGGGAGTGGTTGTGGTTGCTAAACATGAACCAATCTTAAGTTCTTCCTAGGAATTGAAGGGAGCTCCTCATTCTAAGAATTACTCAGGAACATGTCTCTAGAAGAAGATGGACTTCATGGAATAAACAGTAAGTGATAATTTGGTGGGCAGGTCATGTACAGGTATTTTTAATATGTTTGGATTGGTACCCTAACAATGGCATTGGCTTGTCCTTATAACAGAGTGAGTGCTACTTGTTGGGGTAGTCTTCTGTGACTTTTTCATCTGATATTCATACACATTGTGTTTGTCATTTGCTTCTAAATTCCAATATTACATGACTTTAAACTGAAGCCTTGATTGATTTCAATGTTCTTCAGTGCTTGCCTGTGAGGTAGTGTGATCTGTCTGTTACTTCTCTCTATTATACCAGTGTTAACAATCTCCTTTGCATTTTACACTGCCTGTAGTAAATATACCTGTATTTGGTGCAATGTTTGCACTGAGTCCCAACGAAATCTGTCTTTGGATTGTTGCGATCGGTACCCTAACAATGGCATTGGCTTGTCCTTATAACAGAGTAAGTGCTACTTGTTGGGGTAGTCTTCTGTGACTTTTTCATCTGATATTCATACACATTGTGTTTGTCATTTGCTTCTAAATTCCAATATTACATGACTTTAAATTGAAGCCTTGATTGATTTCAATGTTCTTCAGTGCTTGTCTGTGAGGCAGTGTAATCTGTCTGTTCCTTCTCTGTATTATACCAGTGTTAACAATCTACTTTGCATTTTACACTGCCTGTAGAAAATATACCTGTATTTGGTGCAATGTTTGCACTGAGTCCCAACTAGATCTGTCTTTGGATTGTTGCGATCGGTACCCTAACAATGGCATTGGCTTGTCCTTATAACAGAGTAAGTGCTACTTGTTGGGGTAGTCTTCTGTGACTTTTTCATCTGATATTCATACACATTGTGTTTGTCATTTGCTTCTAAATTCCAATATTACATGACTTTAAACTGAAGCCTTGATTGATTTCAATGTTCTTCAGTGCTTGTCTGTGAGGCAGTGTGATCTGTGTCTGTTCTTTCTCCATAATTTACTCTGGTCAATTTCATCCGTATCAAGTTCATTGAGAATGATCCTTCAACTTGAGTGACTCTCTTTCCTCCAATCACAGAAAGTGCTATTAAGTTGGGGTATTATTCTTCAACGGATGGCAACTATTTAGATATGACTGTGGGAATGATCAGATTGGTTCCCCTTACAAGATCATTTCCTGATGTTCTTTTTCTGAAGTTAATTGAACTGCTAGAGTATCAAGTTATTGGGAACCACACATTGCCTGCATGCTCTATTAAGTTTGAATGTATATACAGTAGATTACAATAGTTGTCTAGAAACTCTATATAGAATGAGTGCTGTATGAAGTTTGCTCTTCTGTAACTGCTGTTTTTGCATTAGAAAAGACTCAAGTCTAGTAGATCATTCAAATAATTGGGCCTTTAAGGCAGAGATCCAAAGCTCCTCTCAATTCTAATGTTTTGAATGTGTGAAATACTTTCTCTGATTAAAATGACGGCCCTTAGGTAAAGGCAGAGCACCCGCTTAAGTACCTGAGTCGTTCACAGCATAGCATTTACCGATGTGGGAGTGGTTGTGGTTGCTAAACATGAACCAATCTTAAGTTCTTCCTAGGAATTGAAGGGAGCTCCTCATTCTAAGAATTACTCAGGAACATGTCTCTAGAAGAAGATGGACTTCATGGAATAAACAGTAAGTGATAATTTGGTGGGCAGGTCATGTACAGGTATTTTTAATATGTTTGGATTGGTACCCTAACAATGGCATTGGCTTGTCCTTATAACAGAGTAAGTGCTACTTGTTGGGGTAGTCTTCTGTGACTTTTTCATCTGATATTCATACACATTGTGTTTGTCATTTGCTTCTAAATTCCAATATTACATGACTTTAAACTGAAGCCTTGATTGATTTCAATGTTCTTCAGTGCTTGTCTGTGAGGCAGTGTGATCTGTCTGTTCCTTCTCTCTATTATACCAGTGTTAACAATCTCCTTTGCATTTTACACTGCCTGTACTAAATATACCTGTATTTGGTGCAATGTTTGCACTGAGTCCCAACTAGATCTGTCTTTGGATTGTTGCGATCGGTACCCTAACAATGGCATTGGCTTGTCCTTATAACAGAGTAAGTGCTACTTGTTGGGGTAGTCTTCTGTGACTTTTTCATCTGATATTCATACACATTGTGTTTGTCATTTGCTTCTAAATTCCAATATTACATGACTTTAAACTGAAGCCTTGATTGATTTCAATGTTCTTCAGTGCTTGTCTGTGAGGCAGTGTGATCTGTCTGTTCCTTCTCTGTATTATACCAGTGTTAACAATCTCCTTTGCATTGTACACTGCCTTTAGTAAATATACCTGTATTTGGTGCAATGTTTGCACTGAGTCCCAACTAGATCTGTCTTTGGATTGTTGCGATCGGTACCCTAACAATGGCATTGGCTTGTCCTTATAACAGAGTAAGTGCTACTTGTTGGGGTAGTCTTCTGTGACTTTTTCATCTGATATTCATACACATTGTGTTTGTCATTTGCTTCTAAATTCCAATATTACATGACTTTAAACTGAAGCCTTGATTGATTTCAATGTTCTTCAGTGCTTGTCTGTGAGGCAGTGTGATCTGTGTCTGTTCTTTCTCCATAATTTACTCTGGTCAATTTCATCCGTATCAAGTTCATTGAGAATGATCCTTCAACTTGAGTGACTCTCTTTCCTCCAATCACAGAAAGTGCTATTAAGTTGGGGTATTATTCTTCAACGGATGGCAACTATTTAGATATGACTGTGGGAATGATCAGATTGGTTCCCCTTACAAGATCATTTCCTGATGTTCTTTTTCTGAAGTTAATTGAACTGCTAGAGTATCAAGTTATTGGGAACCACACATTGCCTGCATGCTCTATTAAGTTTGAATGTATATACAGTAGATTACAATAGTTGTCTAGAAACTCTATATAGAATGAGTGCTGTATGAAGTTGGCTCTTCTGTAACTGCTGTTTTTGCATTAGAAAAGACTCAAGTCTAGTAGATCATTTAAATAATTGGGCCTTTAAGGCAGAGATCCAAAGCTCCTCTCAATTCTAATGTTTTGAATGTGTGAAATACTTTCTCTGATTAAAATGACGGACCTTAGGTAAAGGCAGAGCACCCGCTTAAGTACCTGAGTCGTTCACAGCATAGCATTTACCGATGTGGGAGTGGTTGTGGTTGCTAAACATGAACCAATCTTAAGTTCTTCCTAGGAATTGAAGGGAGCTCCTCATTCTAAGAATTACTCAGGAACATGTCTCTAGAAGAAGATGGACTTCATGGAATAAACAGTAAGTGATAATTTGGTGGGCAGGTCATGTACAGGTATTTTTAATATGTTTGGATTGGTACCCTAACAATGGCATTGGCTTGTCCTTATAACAGAGTAAGTGCTACTTGTTGGGGTAGTCTTCTGTGACTTTTTTATCTGATATTCATACACATTGTGTTTGTCATTTGCTTCTAAATTCCAATATTACATGACTTTAAACTGAAGCCTTGATTGATTTCAATGTTCTTCAGTGCTTGTCTGTGAGGCAGTGTGATCTGTCTGTTCCTTCTCTCTATTATACCAGTGTTAACAATCTCCTTTGCATTTTACACTGCCTGTACTAAATATACCTGTATTTGGTGCAATGTTTGCACTGAGTCCCAACTAGATCTGTCTTTGGATTGTTGCGATCGGTACCCTAACAATGGCATTGGCTTGTCCTTATAACAGAGTAAGTGCTACTTGTTGGGGTAGTCTTCTGTGACTTTTTCATCTGATATTCATACACATTGTGTTTGTCATTTGCTTCTAAATTCCAATATTACATGACTTTAAACTGAAGCCTTGATTGATTTCAATGTTCTTCAGTGCTTGTCTGTGAGGCAGTGTGATCTGTCTGTTCCTTCTCTGTATTATACCAGTGTTAACAATCTCCTTTGCATTGTACACTGCCTTTAGTAAATATACCTGTATTTGGTGCAATGTTTGCACTGAGTCCCAACTAGATCTGTCTTTGGATTGTTGCGATCGGTACCCTAACAATGGCATTGGCTTGTCCTTATAACAGAGTAAGTGCTACTTGTTGGGGTAGTCTTCTGTGACTTTTTCATCTGATATTCATACACATTGTGTTTGTCATTTGCTTCTAAATTCCAATATTACATGACTTTAAACTGAAGCCTTGATTGATTTCAATGTTCTTCAGTGCTTGTCTGTGAGGCAGTGTGATCTGTGTCTGTTCTTTCTCCATAATTTACTCTGGTCAATTTCATCCGTATCAAGTTCATTGAGAATGATCCTTCAACTTGAGTGACTCTCTTTCCTCCAATCACAGAAAGTGCTATTAAGTTGGGGTATTATTCTTCAACGGATGGCAACTATTTAGATATGACTGTGGGAATGATCAGATTGGTTCCCCTTACAAGATCATTTCCTGATGTTCTTTTTCTGAAGTTAATTGAACTGCTAGAGTATCAAGTTATTGGGAACCACACATTGCCTGCATGCTCTATTAAGTTTGAATGTATATACAGTAGATTACAATAGTTGTCTAGAAACTCTATATAGAATGAGTGCTGTATGAAGTTGGCTCTTCTGTAACTGCTGTTTTTGCATCAGAAAAGACTCAAGTCTAGTAGATCATTCAAATAATTGGGCCTTTAAGGCAGAGATCCAAAGCTCCTCTCAATTCTAATGTTTTGAATGTGTGAAATACTTTCTCTGATTAAAATGACGGACCTTAGGTAAAGGCAGAGCACCCGCTTAAGTACCTGAGTCGTTCACAGCATAGCATTTACCGATGTGGGAGTGGTTGTGGTTGCTAAACATGAACCAATCTTAAGTTCTTCCTAGGAATTGAAGGGAGCTCCTCATTCTAAGAATTACTCAGGAACATGTCTCTAGAAGAAGATGGACTTCATGGAATAAACAGTAAGTGATAATTTGGTGGGCAGGTCATGTACAGGTATTTTTAATATGTTTGGATTGGTACCCTAACAATGGCATTGGCTTGTCCTTATAACAGAGTAAGTGCTACTTGTTGGGGTAGTCTTCTGTGACTTTTTCATCTGATATTCATACACATTGTGTTTGTCATTTGCTTCTAAATTCCAATATTACATGACTTTAAACTGAAGCCTTGATTGATTTCAATGTTCTTCAGTGCTTGCCTGTGAGGTAGTGTGATCTGTCTGTTCCTTCTCTCTATTATACCAGTGTTAACAATCTCCTTTGCATTTTACACTGCCTGTAGTAAATATACCTGTATTTGGTGCAATGTTTGCACTGAGTCCCAACTAGATCTGTCTTTGGATTGTTGCGATCGGTACCCTAACAATGGCATTGACTTGTCCTTATAACAGAGTAAGTGCTACTTGTTGGGGTAGTCTTCTGTGACTTTTTCATCTGATATTCATACACATTGTGTTTGTCATTTGCTTCTAAATTCCAATATGACATGACTTTAAACTGAAGCCTTGATTGATTTCAATGTTCTTCAGTGCTTGTCTGTGAGGCAGTGTGATCTGTCTGTTCCTTCTCTCTATTATACCAGTGTTAACAATCTCCTTTGCATTTTACACTGCCTGTACTAAATATACCTGTATTTGGTGCAATGTTTGCACTGAGTCCCAACTAGATCTGTCTTTGGATTGTTGCGATCGGTACCCTAACAATGGCATTGGCTTGTCCTTATAACAGAGTAAGTGCTACTTGTTGGGGTAGTCTTCTGTGACTTTTTCATCTGATATTCATACACATTGTGTTTGTCATTTGCTTCTAAATTCCAATATTACATGACTTTAAACTGAAGCCTTGATTGATTTCAATGTTCTTCAGTGCTTGTCTGTGAGGCAGTGTGATCTGTGTCTGTTCTTTCTCCATAATGTACTCTGGTCAATTTCATCCGTATCAAGTTCATTGAGAATGATTCTTCAACTTGAGTGACTCTCTTTCCTCCAATCACAGAAAGTGCTATTAAGTTGGGGTATTATTCTTCAACGGATGGCAACTATTTAGATATGACTGTGGGAATGATCAGATTGGTTCCCCTTACAAGATCATTTCCTGATGTTCTTTTTCTGAAGTTAATTGAACTGCTAGAGTATCAAGTTATTGGGAACCACACATTGCCTGCATGCTCTATTAAGTTTGAATGTATATACAGTAGATTACAATAGTTGTCTAGAAACTCTATATAGAATGAGTGCTGTATGAAGTTTGCTCTTCTGTAACTGCTGTTTTTGCATTAGAAAAGACTCAAGTCTAGTAGATCATTCAAATAATTGGGCCTTTAAGGCAGAGATCCAAAGCTCCTCTCAATTCTAATGTTTTGAATGTGTGAAATACTTTCTCTGATTAAAATGACGGACCTTAGGTAAAGGCAGAGCACCCGCTTAAGTACCTGAGTCGTTCACAGCATAGCATTTACCGATGTGGGAGTGGTTGTGGTTGCTAAACATGAACCAATCTTAAGTTCTTCCTAGGAATTGAAGGGAGCTCCTCATTCTAAGAATTACTCAGGAACATGTCTCTAGAAGAAGATGGACTTCATGGAATAAACAGTAAGTGATAATTTGGTGGGCAGGTCATGTACAGGTATTTTTAATATGTTTGGATTGGTACCCTAACAATGGCATTGGCTTGTCCTTATAACAGAGTAAGTGCTACTTGTTGGGGTAGTCTTCTGTGACTTTTTCATTTGATATTCATACACATTGTGTTTGTCATTTGCTTCTAAATTCCAATATGACATGACTTTAAACTGAAGCCTTGATTGATTTCAATGTTCTTCAGTGCTTGCCTGTGAGGTAGTGTGATCTGTCTGTTCCTTCTCTCTATTATACCAGTGTTAACAATCTCCTTTGCATTTTACACTGCCTGTAGTAAATATACCTGTATTTGGTGCAATGTTTGCACTGAGTCCCAACTAGATCTGTCTTTGGATTGTTGCGATCGGTACCCTAACAATGGCATTGGCTTGTCCTTATAACAGAGTAAGTGCTACTTGTTGGGGTAGTCTTCTGTGACTTTTTCATCTGATATTCATACACATTGTGTTTGTCATTTGCTTCTAAATTCCAATATTACATGACTTTAAACTGAAGCCTTGATTGATTTCAATGTTCTTCAGTGCTTGTCTGTGAGGCAGTGTGATCTGTCTGTTCCTTCTCTGTATTATACCAGTGTTAACAATCTCCTTTGCATTGTACACTGCCTTTAGTAAATATACCTGTATTTGGTGCAATGTTTGCACTGAGTCCCAACTAGATCTGTCTTTGGATTGTTGCGATCGGTACCCTAACAATGGCATTGGCTTGTCCTTATAACAGAGTAAGTGCTACTTGTTGGGGTAGTCTTCTGTGACTTTTTCATCTGATATTCATACACATTGTGTTTGTCATTTGCTTCTAAATTCCAATATTACATGACTTTAAACTGAAGCCTTGATTGATTTCAATGTTCTTCAGTGCTTGTCTGTGAGGCAGTGTGATCTGTGTCTGTTCTTTCTCCATAATTTACTCTGGTCAATTTCATCCGTATCAAGTTCATTGAGAATGATCCTTCAACTTGAGTGACTCTCTTTCCTCCAATCACAGAAAGTGCTATTAAGTTGGGGTATTATTCTTCAACGGATGGCAACTATTTAGATATGACTGTGGGAATGATCAGATTGGTTCCCCTTACAAGATCATTTCCTGATGTTCTTTTTCTGAAGTTAATTGAACTGCTAGAGTATCAAGTTATTGGGAACCACACATTGCCTGCATGCTCTATTAAGTTTGAATGTATATACAGTAGATTACAATAGTTGTCTAGAAACTCTATATAGAATGAGTGCTGTATGAAGTTGGCTCTTCTGTAACTGCTGTTTTTGCATTAGAAAAGACTCAAGTCTAGTAGATCATTTAAATAATTGGGCCTTTAAGGCAGAGATCCAAAGCTCCTCTCAATTCTAATGTTTTGAATGTGTGAAATACTTTCTCTGATTAAAATGACGGACCTTAGGTAAAGGCAGAGCACCCGCTTAAGTACCTGAGTCGTTCACAGCATAGCATTTACCGATGTGGGAGTGGTTGTGGTTGCTAAACATGAACCAATCTTAAGTTCTTCCTAGGAATTGAAGGGAGCTCCTCATTCTAAGAATTACTCAGGAACATGTCTCTAGAAGAAGATGGACTTCATGGAATAAACAGTAAGTGATAATTTGGTGGGCAGGTCATGTACAGGTATTTTTAATATGTTTGGATTGGTACCCTAACAATGGCATTGGCTTGTCCTTATAACAGAGTAAGTGCTACTTGTTGGGGTAGTCTTCTGTGACTTTTTTATCTGATATTCATACACATTGTGTTTGTCATTTGCTTCTAAATTCCAATATTACATGACTTTAAACTGAAGCCTTGATTGATTTCAATGTTCTTCAGTGCTTGTCTGTGAGGCAGTGTGATCTGTCTGTTCCTTCTCTCTATTATACCAGTGTTAACAATCTCCTTTGCATTTTACACTGCCTGTACTAAATATACCTGTATTTGGTGCAATGTTTGCACTGAGTCCCAACTAGATCTGTCTTTGGATTGTTGCGATCGGTACCCTAACAATGGCATTGGCTTGTCCTTATAACAGAGTAAGTGCTACTTGTTGGGGTAGTCTTCTGTGACTTTTTCATCTGATATTCATACACATTGTGTTTGTCATTTGCTTCTAAATTCCAATATTACATGACTTTAAACTGAAGCCTTGATTGATTTCAATGTTCTTCAGTGCTTGTCTGTGAGGCAGTGTGATCTGTCTGTTCCTTCTCTGTATTATACCAGTGTTAACAATCTCCTTTGCATTGTACACTGCCTTTAGTAAATATACCTGTATTTGGTGCAATGTTTGCACTGAGTCCCAACTAGATCTGTCTTTGGATTGTTGCGATCGGTACCCTAACAATGGCATTGGCTTGTCCTTATAACAGAGTAAGTGCTACTTGTTGGGGTAGTCTTCTGTGACTTTTTCATCTGATATTCATACACATTGTGTTTGTCATTTGCTTCTAAATTCCAATATTACATGACTTTAAACTGAAGCCTTGATTGATTTCAATGTTCTTCAGTGCTTGTCTGTGAGGCAGTGTGATCTGTGTCTGTTCTTTCTCCATAATTTACTCTGGTCAATTTCATCCGTATCAAGTTCATTGAGAATGATCCTTCAACTTGAGTGACTCTCTTTCCTCCAATCACAGAAAGTGCTATTAAGTTGGGGTATTATTCTTCAACGGATGGCAACTATTTAGATATGACTGTGGGAATGATCAGATTGGTTCCCCTTACAAGATCATTTCCTGATGTTCTTTTTCTGAAGTTAATTGAACTGCTAGAGTATCAAGTTATTGGGAACCACACATTGCCTGCATGCTCTATTAAGTTTGAATGTATATACAGTAGATTACAATAGTTGTCTAGAAACTCTATATAGAATGAGTGCTGTATGAAGTTGGCTCTTCTGTAACTGCTGTTTTTGCATCAGAAAAGACTCAAGTCTAGTAGATCATTCAAATAATTGGGCCTTTAAGGCAGAGATCCAAAGCTCCTCTCAATTCTAATGTTTTGAATGTGTGAAATACTTTCTCTGATTAAAATGACGGACCTTAGGTAAAGGCAGAGCACCCGCTTAAGTACCTGAGTCGTTCACAGCATAGCATTTACCGATGTGGGAGTGGTTGTGGTTGCTAAACATGAACCAATCTTAAGTTCTTCCTAGGAATTGAAGGGAGCTCCTCATTCTAAGAATTACTCAGGAACATGTCTCTAGAAGAAGATGGACTTCATGGAATAAACAGTAAGTGATAATTTGGTGGGCAGGTCATGTACAGGTATTTTTAATATGTTTGGATTGGTACCCTAACAATGGCATTGGCTTGTCCTTATAACAGAGTAAGTGCTACTTGTTGGGGTAGTCTTCTGTGACTTTTTCATCTGATATTCATACACATTGTGTTTGTCATTTGCTTCTAAATTCCAATATTACATGACTTTAAACTGAAGCCTTGATTGATTTCAATGTTCTTCAGTGCTTGCCTGTGAGGTAGTGTGATCTGTCTGTTCCTTCTCTCTATTATACCAGTGTTAACAATCTCCTTTGCATTTTACACTGCCTGTAGTAAATATACCTGTATTTGGTGCAATGTTTGCACTGAGTCCCAACTAGATCTGTCTTTGGATTGTTGCGATCGGTACCCTAACAATGGCATTGGCTTGTCCTTATAACAGAGTAAGTGCTACTTGTTGGGGTAGTCTTCTGTGACTTTTTCATCTGATATTCATACACATTGTGTTTGTCATTTGCTTCTAAATTCCAATATGACATGACTTTAAACTGAAGCCTTGATTGATTTCAATGTTCTTCAGTGCTTGTCTGTGAGGCAGTGTGATCTGTCTGTTCCTTCTCTCTATTATACCAGTGTTAACAATCTCCTTTGCATTTTACACTGCCTGTACTAAATATACCTGTATTTGGTGCAATGTTTGCACTGAGTCCCAACTAGATCTGTCTTTGGATTGTTGCGATCGGTACCCTAACAATGGCATTGGCTTGTCCTTATAACAGAGTAAGTGCTACTTGTTGGGGTAGTCTTCTGTGACTTTTTCATCTGATATTCATACACATTGTGTTTGTCATTTGCTTCTAAATTCCAATATTACATGACTTTAAACTGAAGCCTTGATTGATTTCAATGTTCTTCAGTGCTTGTCTGTGAGGCAGTGTGATCTGTGTCTGTTCTTTCTCCATAATGTACTCTGGTCAATTTCATCCGTATCAAGTTCATTGAGAATGATTCTTCAACTTGAGTGACTCTCTTTCCTCCAATCACAGAAAGTGCTATTAAGTTGGGGTATTATTCTTCAACGGATGGCAACTATTTAGATATGACTGTGGGAATGATCAGATTGGTTCCCCTTACAAGATCATTTCCTGATGTTCTTTTTCTGAAGTTAATTGAACTGCTAGAGTATCAAGTTATTGGGAACCACACATTGCCTGCATGCTCTATTAAGTTTGAATGTATATACAGTAGATTACAATAGTTGTCTAGAAACTCTATATAGAATGAGTGCTGTATGAAGTTTGCTCTTCTGTAACTGCTGTTTTTGCATTAGAAAAGACTCAAGTCTAGTAGATCATTCAAATAATTGGGCCTTTAAGGCAGAGATCCAAAGCTCCTCTCAATTCTAATGTTTTGAATGTGTGAAATACTTTCTCTGATTAAAATGACGGACCTTAGGTAAAGGCAGAGCACCCGCTTAAGTACCTGAGTCGTTCACAGCATAGCATTTACCGATGTGGGAGTGGTTGTGGTTGCTAAACATGAACCAATCTTAAGTTCTTCCTAGGAATTGAAGGGAGCTCCTCATTCTAAGAATTACTCAGGAACATGTCTCTAGAAGAAGATGGACTTCATGGAATAAACAGTAAGTGATAATTTGGTGGGCAGGTCATGTACAGGTATTTTTAATATGTTTGGATTGGTACCCTAACAATGGCATTGGCTTGTCCTTATAACAGAGTAAGTGCTACTTGTTGGGGTAGTCTTCTGTGACTTTTTCATCTGATATTCATACACATTGTGTTTGTCATTTGCTTCTAAATTCCAATATGACATGACTTTAAACTGAAGCCTTGATTGATTTCAATGTTCTTCAGTGCTTGCCTGTGAGGTAGTGTGATCTGTCTGTTCCTTCTCTCTATTATACCAGTGTTAACAATCTCCTTTGCATTTTACACTGCCTGTAGTAAATATACCTGTATTTGGTGCAATGTTTGCACTGAGTCCCAACTAGATCTGTCTTTGGATTGTTGCGATCGGTACCCTAACAATGGCATTGGCTTGTCCTTATAACAGAGTAAGTGCTACTTGTTGGGGTAGTCTTCTGTGACTTTTTCATCTGATATTCATACACATTGTGTTTGTCATTTGCTTCTAAATTCCAATATTACATGACTTTAAACTGAAGCCTTGATTGATTTCAATGTTCTTCAGTGCTTGTCTGTGAGGCAGTGTGATCTGTCTGTTCCTTCTCTGTATTATACCAGTGTTAACAATCTCCTTTGCATTGTACACTGCCTTTAGTAAATATACCTGTATTTGGTGCAATGTTTGCACTGAGTCCCAACTAGATCTGTCTTTGGATTGTTGCGATCGGTACCCTAACAATGGCATTGGCTTGTCCTTATAACAGAGTAAGTGCTACTTGTTGGGGTAGTCTTCTGTGACTTTTTCATCTGATATTCATACACATTGTGTTTGTCATTTGCTTCTAAATTCCAATATTACATGACTTTAAACTGAAGCCTTGATTGATTTCAATGTTCTTCAGTGCTTGTCTGTGAGGCAGTGTGATCTGTGTCTGTTCTTTCTCCATAATTTACTCTGGTCAATTTCATCCGTATCAAGTTCATTGAGAATGATCCTTCAACTTGAGTGACTCTCTTTCCTCCAATCACAGAAAGTGCTATTAAGTTGGGGTATTATTCTTCAACGGATGGCAACTATTTAGATATGACTGTGGGAATGATCAGATTGGTTCCCCTTACAAGATCATTTCCTGATGTTCTTTTTCTGAAGTTAATTGAACTGCTAGAGTATCAAGTTATTGGGAACCACACATTGCCTGCATGCTCTATTAAGTTTGAATGTATATACAGTAGGTTACAATAGTTGTCTAGAAACTCTATATAGAATGAGTGCTGTATGAAGTTTGCTCTTCTGTAACTGCTGTTTTTGCATTAGAAAATACTCAAGTCTAGTAGATCATTCAAATAATTGGGCCTTTAAGGCAGAGATCCAAAGCTCCTCTCAATTCTAATGTTTTGAATGTGTGAAATACTTTCTCTGATTAAAATGACGGACCTTAGGTAAAGGCAGAGCACCCGCTTAAGTACCTGAGTCGTTCACAGCATAGCATTTACCGATGTGGGAGTGGTTGTGGTTGCTAAACATGAACCAATCTTAAGTTCTTCCTAGGAATTGAAGGGAGCTCCTCATTCTAAGAATTACTCAGGAACATGTCTCTAGAAGAAGATGGACTTCATGGAATAAACAGTAAGTGATAATTTGGTGGGCAGGTCATGTACAGGTATTTTTAATATGTTTGGATTGGTACCCTAACAATGGCATTGGCTTGTCCTTATAACAGAGTGAGTGCTACTTGTTGGGGTAGTCTTCTGTGACTTTTTCATCTGATATTCATACACATTGTGTTTGTCATTTGCTTCTAAATTCCAATATTACATGACTTTAAACTGAAGCCTTGATTGATTTCAATGTTCTTCAGTGCTTGTCTGTGAGGCAGTGTGATCTGTGTCTGTTCTTTCTCCATAATTTACTCTGGTCAATTTCATCCGTATCAAGTTCATTGAGAATGATCCTTCAACTTGAGTGACTCTCTTTCCTCCAATCACAGAAAGTGCTATTAAGTTGGGGTATTATTCTTCAACGGATGGCAACTATTTAGATATGACTGTGGGAATGATCAGATTGGTTCCCCTTACAAGATCATTTCCTGATGTTCTTTTTCTGAAGTTAATTGAACTGCTAGAGTATCAAGTTATTGGGAACCACACATTGCCTGCATGCTCTATTAAGTTTGAATGTATATACAGTAGATTACAATAGTTGTCTAGAAACTCTATATAGAATGAGTGCTGTATGAAGTTTGCTCTTCTGTAACTGCTGTTTTTGCATTAGAAAAGACTCAAGTCTAGTAGATCATTCAAATAATTGGGCCTTTAAGGCAGAGATCCAAAGCTCCTCTCAATTCTAATGTTTTGAATGTGTGAAATACTTTCTCTGATTAAAATGACGGACCTTAGGTAAAGGCAGAGCACCCGCTTAAGTACCTGAGTCGTTCACAGCATAGCATTTACCGATGTGGGAGTGGTTGTGGTTGCTAAACATGAACCAATCTTAAGTTCTTCCTAGGAATTGAAGGGAGCTCCTCATTCTAAGAATTACTCAGGAACATGTCTCTAGAAGAAGATGGACTTCATGGAATAAACAGTAAGTGATAATTTGGTGGGCAGGTCATGTACAGGTATTTTTAATATGTTTGGATTGGTACCCTAACAATGGCATTGGCTTGTCCTTATAACAGAGTAAGTGCTACTTGTTGGGGTAGTCTTCTGTGACTTTTTCATCTGATATTCATACACATTGTGTTTGTCATTTGCTTCTAAATTCCAATATTACATGACTTTAAACTGAAGCCTTGATTGATTTCAATGTTCTTCAGTGCTTGCCTGTGAGGTAGTGTGATCTGTCTGTTCCTTCTCTCTATTATACCAGTGTTAACAATCTCCTTTGCATTTTACACTGCCTGTAGTAAATATACCTGTATTTGGTGCAATGTTTGCACTGAGTCCCAACGAAATCTGTCTTTGGATTGTTGCGATCGGTACCCTAACAATGGCATTGGCTTGTCCTTATAACAGAGTAAGTGCTACTTATTGGGGTAGTCTTCTGTGACTTTTTCATCTGATATTCATACACATTGTGTTTGTCATTTGCTTCTAAATTCCAATATGACATGACTTTAAACTGAAGCCTTGATTGATTTCAATGTTCTTCAGTGCTTGCCTGTGAGGTAGTGTGATCTGTCTGTTCCTTCTCTCTATTATACCAGTGTTAACAATCTCCTTTGCATTTTACACTGCCTGTAGTAAATATACCTGTATTTGGTGCAATGTTTGCACTGAGTCCCAACTAGATCTGTCTTTGGATTGTTGCGATCGGTACCCTAACAATGGCATTGGCTTGTCCTTATAACAGAGTAAGTGCTACTTGTTGGGGTAGTCTTCTGTGACTTTTTCATCTGATATTCATACACATTGTGTTTGTCATTTGCTTCTAAATTCCAATATTACATGACTTTAAACTGAAGCCTTGATTGATTTCAATGTTCTTCAGTGCTTGTCTGTGAGGCAGTGTGATCTGTCTGTTCCTTCTCTGTATTATACCAGTGTTAACAATCTCCTTTGCATTGTACACTGCCTTTAGTAAATATACCTGTATTTGGTGCAATGTTTGCACTGAGTCCCAACTAGATCTGTCTTTGGATTGTTGCGATCGGTACCCTAACAATGGCATTGGCTTGTCCTTATAACAGAGTAAGTGCTACTTGTTGGGGTAGTCTTCTGTGACTTTTTCATCTGATATTCATACACATTGTGTTTGTCATTTGCTTCTAAATTCCAATATTACATGACTTTAAACTGAAGCCTTGATTGATTTCAATGTTCTTCAGTGCTTGTCTGTGAGGCAGTGTGATCTGTGTCTGTTCTTTCTCCATAATTTACTCTGGTCAATTTCATCCGTATCAAGTTCATTGAGAATGATCCTTCAACTTGAGTGACTCTCTTTCCTCCAATCACAGAAAGTGCTATTAAGTTGGGGTATTATTCTTCAACGGATGGCAACTATTTAGATATGACTGTGGGAATGATCAGATTGGTTCCCCTTACAAGATCATTTCCTGATGTTCTTTTTCTGAAGTTAATTGAACTGCTAGAGTATCAAGTTATTGGGAACCACACATTGCCTGCATGCTCTATTAAGTTTGAATGTATATACAGTAGATTACAATAGTTGTCTAGAAATTCTATATAGAATGAGTGCTGTATGAAGTTTGCTCTTCTGTAACTGCTGTTTTTGCATTAGAAAAGACTCAAGTCTAGTAGATCATTCAAATAATTGGGCCTTTAAGGCAGAGATCCAAAGCTCCTCTCAATTCTAATGTTTTGAATGTGTGAAATACTTTCTCTGATTAAAATGACGGACCTTAGGTAAAGGCAGAGCACCCGCTTAAGTACCTGAGTCGTTCACAGCATAGCATTTACCGATGTGGGAGTGGTTGTGGTTGCTAAACATGAACCAATCTTAAGTTCTTCCTAGGAATTGAAGGGAGCTCCTCATTCTAAGAATTACTCAGGAACATGTCTCTAGAAGAAGATGGACTTCATGGAATAAACAGTAAGTGATAATTTGGTGGGCAGGTCATGTACAGGTATTTTTAATATGTTTGGATTGGTACCCTAACAATGGCATTGGCTTGTCCTTATAACAGAGTAAGTGCTACTTGTTGGGGTAGTCTTCTGTGACTTTTTCATCTGATATTCATACACATTGTGTTTGTCATTTGCTTCTAAATTCCAATATTACATGACTTTAAACTGAAGCCTTGATTGATTTCAATGTTCTTCAGTGCTTGCCTGTGAGGTAGTGTGATCTGTCTGTTCCTTCTCTCTATTATACCAGTGTTAACAATCTCCTTTGCATTTTACACTGCCTGTAGTAAATATACCTGTATTTGGTGCAATGTTTGCACTGAGTCCCAACTAGATCTGTCTTTGGATTGTTGCGATCGGTACCCTAACAATGGCATTGGCTTGTCCTTATAACAGAGTAAGTGCTACTTGTTGGGGTAGTCTTCTGTGACTTTTTCATCTGATATTCATACACATTGTGTTTGTCATTTGCTTCTAAATTCCAATATTACATGACTTTAAACTGAAGCCTTGATTGATTTCAATGTTCTTCAGTGCTTGTCTGTGAGGCAGTGTGATCTGTGTCTGTTCTTTCTCCATAATTTACTCTGGTCAATTTCATCCGTATCAAGTTCATTGAGAATGATCCTTCAACTTGAGTGACTCTCTTTCCTCCAATCACAGAAAGTGCTATTAAGTTGGGGTATTATTCTTCAACGGATGGCAACTATTTAGATATGACTGTGGGAATGATCAGATTGGTTCCCCTTACAAGATCATTTCCTGATGTTCTTTTTCTGAAGTTAATTGAACTGCTAGAGTATCAAGTTATTGGGAACCACACATTGCCTGCATGCTCTATTAAGTTTGAATGTATATACAGTAGATTACAATAGTTGTCTAGAAATTCTATATAGAATGAGTGCTGTATGAAGTTTGCTCTTCTGTAACTGCTGTTTTTGCATTAGAAAAGACTCAAGTCTAGTAGATCATTCAAATAATTGGGCCTTTAAGGCAGAGATCCAAAGCTCCTCTCAATTCTAATGTTTTGAATGTGTGAAATACTTTCTCTGATTAAAATGACGGACCTTAGGTAAAGGCAGAGCACCCGCTTAAGTACCTGAGTCGTTCACAGCATAGCATTTACCGATGTGGGAGTGGTTGTGGTTGCTAAACATGAACCAATCTTAAGTTCTTCCTAGGAATTGAAGGGAGCTCCTCATTCTAAGAATTACTCAGGAACATGTCTCTAGAAGAAGATGGACTTCATGGAATAAACAGTAAGTGATAATTTGGTGGGCAGGTCATGTACAGGTATTTTTAATATGTTTGGATTGGTACCCTAACAATGGCATTGGCTTGTCCTTATAACAGAGTAAGTGCTACTTGTTGGGGTAGTCTTCTGTGACTTTTTCATCTGATATTCATACACATTGTGTTTGTCATTTGCTTCTAAATTCCAATATTACATGACTTTAAACTGAAGCCTTGATTGATTTCAATGTTCTTCAGTGCTTGCCTGTGAGGTAGTGTGATCTGTCTGTTCCTTCTCTCTATTATACCAGTGTTAACAATCTCCTTTGCATTTTACACTGCCTGTAGTAAATATACCTGTATTTGGTGCAATGTTTGCACTGAGTCCCAACTAGATCTGTCTTTGGATTGTTGCGATCGGTACCCTAACAATGGCATTGGCTTGTCCTTATAACAGAGTAAGTGCTACTTGTTGGGGTAGTCTTCTGTGACTTTTTCATCTGATATTCATACACAGTGTGTTTGTCATTTGCTTCTAAATTCCAATATTACATGACTTTAAACTGAAGCCTTGATTGATTTCAATGTTCTTCAGTGCTTGCCTGTGAGGTAGTGTGATCTGTCTGTTCCTTCTCTCTATTATACCAGTGTTAACAATCTCCTTTGCATTTTACACTGCCTGTAGTAAATATACCTGTATTTGGTGCAATGTTTGCACTGAGTCCCAACTAGATCTGTCTTTGGATTGTTGCGATCGGTACCCTAACAATGGCATTGGCTTGTCCTTATAACAGAGTAAGTGCTACTTGTTGGGGTAGTCTTCTGTGACTTTTTCATCTGATATTCATACACATTGTGTTTGTCATTTGCTTCTAAATTCCAATATTACATGACTTTAAACTGAAGCCTTGATTGATTTCAATGTTCTTCAGTGCTTGTCTGTGAGGCAGTGTGATCTGTGTCTGTTCTTTCTCCATAATTTACTCTGGTCAATTTCATCCGTATCAAGTTCATTGAGAATGATCCTTCAACTTGAGTGACTCTCTTTCCTCCAATCACAGAAAGTGCTATTAAGTTGGGGTATTATTCTTCAACGGATGGCAACTATTTAGATATGACTGTGGGAATGATCAGATTGGTTCCCCTTACAAGATCATTTCCTGATGTTCTTTTTCTGAAGTTAATTGAACTGCTAGAGTATCAAGTTATTGGGAACCACACATTGCCTGCATGCTCTATTAAGTTTGAATGTATATACAGTAGGTTACAATAGTTGTCTAGAAACTCTATATAGAATGAGTGCTGTATGAAGTTTGCTCTTCTGTAACTGCTGTTTTTGCATTAGAAAAGACTCAAGTCTAGTAGATCATTCAAATAATTGGGCCTTTAAGGCAGAGATCCAAAGCTCCTCTCAATTCTAATGTTTTGAATGTGTGAAATACTTTCTCTGATTAAAATGACGGACCTTAGGTAAAGGCAGAGCACCCGCTTAAGTACCTGAGTCGTTCACAGCATAGCATTTACCGATGTGGGAGTGGTTGTGGTTGCTAAACATGAACCAATCTTAAGTTCTTCCTAGGAATTGAAGGGAGCTCCTCATTCTAAGAATTACTCAGGAACATGTCTCTAGAAGAAGATGGACTTCATGGAATAAACAGTAAGTGATAATTTGGTGGGCAGGTCATGTACAGGTATTTTTAATATGTTTGGATTGGTACCCTAACAATGGCATTGGCTTGTCCTTATAACAGAGTGAGTGCTACTTGTTGGGGTAGTCTTCTGTGACTTTTTCATCTGATATTCATACACATTGTGTTTGTCATTTGCTTCTAAATTCCAATATTACATGACTTTAAACTGAAGCCTTGATTGATTTCAATGTTCTTCAGTGCTTGCCTGTGAGGTAGTGTGATCTGTCTGTTACTTCTCTCTATTATACCAGTGTTAACAATCTCCTTTGCATTTTACACTGCCTGTAGTAAATATACCTGTATTTGGTGCAATGTTTGCACTGAGTCCCAACGAAATCTGTCTTTGGATTGTTGCGATCGGTACCCTAACAATGGCATTGGCTTGTCCTTATAACAGAGTAAGTGCTACTTGTTGGGGTAGTCTTCTGTGACTTTTTCATCTGATATTCATACACATTGTGTTTGTCATTTGCTTCTAAATTCCAATATTACATGACTTTAAATTGAAGCCTTGATTGATTTCAATGTTCTTCAGTGCTTGTCTGTGAGGCAGTGTGATCTGTCTGTTCCTTCTCTGTATCATACCAGTGTTAACAATCTCCTTTGCATTGTACACTGCCTTTAGTAAATATACCTGTATTTGGTGCAAAGTTTGCACTGAGTCCCAACTAGATCTGTCTTTGGATTGTTGCGATCGGTACCCTAACAATGGCATTGGCTTGTCCTTATAACAGAGTAAGTGCTACTTGTTGGGGTAGTCTTCTGTGACTTTTTCATCTGATATTCATACACATTGTGTTTGTCATTTGCTTCTAAATTCCAATATTACATGACTTTAAACTGAAGCCTTGATTGATTTCAATGTTCTTCAGTGCTTGTCTGTGAGGCAGTGTGATCTGTGTCTGTTCCTTCTCTGTATTATACCAGTGTTAACAATCTCCTTTGCATTTTACACTGCCTTTAGTAAATATACCTGTATTTGGTGCAATGTTTGCACTGAGTCCCAACTAGATCTGTCTTTGGATTGTTGCGATCGGTAGCCTAACAATGGCATTGGCTTGTCCTTATAACAGAGTAAGTGCTACTTGTTGGGGTAGTCTTCTGTGACTTTTTCATCTGATATTCATACACATTGTGTTTGTCATTTGCTTCTAAATTCCAATATAACATGAGTTTAAACTGAAGCCTTGATTGATTTCAATGTTCTTCAGTGCTTGTCTGTGAGGCAGTGTGATCTGTCTGTTCCTTCTCTGTATTATACCAGTGTTAACAATCTCCTTTGCATTTTACACTGCCTGTAGTAAATATACCTGTATTTGGTGCAATGTTTGCACTGAGTCCCAACTAAATCTGTCTTTGGATTGTTGCGTTCGGTACCCTAACAATGGCATTGGCTTGTCCTTATAACAGAGTAAGTGCTACTTGTTGGGGTAGTCTTCTGTGACTTTTTCATCTGATATTCATACACATTGTGTTTGTCATTTGCTTCTAAATTCCAATATTACATGACTTTAAACTGAAGCCTTGATTGATTTCAATGTTCTTCAGTGCTTGTGTGTGAGGCAGTGTGATCTGTGTCTGTTCCTTCTCTGTATTATACCAGTGTTAACAATCTCCTTTGCATTTTACACTGCCTGTAGTAAATATATCTGTATTTGGTGCAAAGTTTGCACTGAGTCCCAACTAGATCTGTCTTTGGATTGTTGCGATCAGTACCCTAACAATGGCATTGGCTTGTCCTTATAACAGAGTAAGTGCTACTTGTTGGGGTAGTCTTCTGTGACTTTTCATCTGATATTCATACACATTGTGTTTGTCATTTCCTACTAAATTGAAATATTACATGACTTTAAACTGAAGCCTTGATTGATTTCAATGTTCTTCAGTGCTTGTCTGTGAGGCAGTGTGATCTGTGTCTGTTCCTTCTCTGTATTATACCAGTGTTAACAATCTCCTTTGCATTTTACACTGCCTTTAGTAAATATACCTGTATTTGGTGCAATGTTTGCACTGAGTCCCAACTAGATCTGTCTTTGGATTGTTAAGTTCGGTACCCTAACAATGGCATTGGCTTGTCCTTATAACAGAGTAAGTGCTACTTGTTGGGGTAGTCTTCTGTGACTTTTTCATCTGATATTCATACACATTGTGTTTGTCATTTGCTTCTAAATTCCAATATTACATGACTTTAAACTGAAGCCTTGATTGATTTCAATGTTCTTCAGTGCTTGTGTGTGAGGCAGTGTGATCTGTCTGTTCCTTCTCTGTATCATACCAGTGTTAACAATCTCCTTTGCATTTTACACTGCCTTTAGTAAATATACCTGTATTTGGTGCAATGTTTGCACTGAGTCCCAACTAGATCTGTCTTTGGATTGTTGTGATCGGTACCCTAACAATGGCATTGGCTTGTCCTTATAACAGAGTAAGTGCTACTTGTTGGGGTAGTCTTCTGTGACTTTTCATCTGATATTCATACACATTGTGTTTGTCATTTCCTACTAAATTGAAATATTACATGACTTTAAACTGAAGCCTTGATTGATTTCAATGTTCTTCAGTGCTTGTCTGTGAGGCAGTGTGATCTGTGTCTGTTCCTTCTCTGTATTATACCAGTGTTAACAATCTCCTTTGCATTTTACACTGCCTGTAGTAAATATACCTGTATTTGGTGCAATGTTTGCACTGAGTCCCAACTAGATCTGTCTTTGGATTGTTGCGATCGGTACCCTAACAATGGCATTGGCTTGTCCTTATAACAGAGTAAGTGCTACTTGTTGGGGTAGTCTTCTGTGACTTTTCATCTGATATTCATACACATTGTGTTTGTCATTTGCTTCTAAATTCCAATATTACATGACTTTAAACTGAAGCCTTGATTGATTTCAATGTTCTTCAGTGCTTGTCTGTGAGGCAGTGTGATCTGTGTCTGTTCCTTCTCTGTATTATACCAGTGTTAACAATCTCCTTTGCATTTTACACTGCCTGTAGTAAATATATCTGTATTTGGTGCAAAGTTTGCACTGAGTCCCAACTAGATCTGTCTTTGGATTGTTGCGATCAGTACCCTAACAATGGCATTGGCTTGTCCTTATAACAGAGTAAGTGCTACTTGTTGGGGTAGTCTTCTGTGACTTTTCATCTGATATTCATACACATTGTGTTTGTCATTTCCTACTAAATTGAAATATTACATGACTTTAAACTGAAGCCTTGATTGATTTCAATGTTCTTCAGTGCTTGTCTGTGAGGCAGTGTGATCTGTGTCTGTTCCTTCTCTGTATTATACCAGTGTTAACAATCTCCTTTGCATTTTACACTGCCTTTAGTAAATATACCTGTATTTGGTGCAATGTTTGCACTGAGTCCCAACTAGATCTGTCTTTGGATTGTTGCGATCGGTACCCTAACAATGGCATTGGCTTGTCCTTATAACAGAGTAAGTGCTACTTGTTGGGGTAGTCTTCTGTGACTTTTCATCTGATATTCATACACATTGTGTTTGTCATTTCCTACTAAATTGAAATATTACATGACTTTAAACTGAAGCCTTGATTGATTTCAATGTTCTTCAATGCTTGTCTGTGAGGCAGTGTGATCTGTGTCTGTTCCTTCTCTGTATTATACCAGTGTTAACAATCTCCTTTGCATTTTACACTGCCTGTAGTAAATATACCTGTATTTGGTGCAATGTTTGCACTGAGTCCCAACTAGATCTGTCTTTGGATTGTTGCGATCGGTACCCTAACAATGGCATTGGCTTGTCCTTATAACAGAGTAAGTGCTACTTGTTGGGGTAGTCTTCTTTGACTTTTTCATCTGATATTCATACACATTGTGTTTGTCATTTGCTTCTAAATTCCAATATAACATGAGTTTAAACTGAAGCCTTGATTGATTTCAATGTTCTTCAGTGCTTGTCTGTGAGGCAGTGTGATCTGTCTGTTCCTTCTCTGTATTATACCAGTGTTAACAATCTCCTTTGCATTTTACACTGCCTGTAGTAAATATACCTGTATTTCGTGCAATGTTTGCACTGAGTCCCAACTAAATCTGTCTTTGGATTGTTGCGATCGGTAGCCTAACAATGGCATTGGCTTGTCCTTATAACAGAGTAAGTGCTACTTGTTGGGGTAGTCTTCTGTGACTTTTTCATCTGATATTCATACACATTGTGTTTGTCATTTGCTTCTAAATTCCAATATTACATGACTTTAAACTGAAGCCTTGATTGATTTCAATGTTCTTCAGTGCTTGTCTGTGAGGCAGTGTGATCTGTCTGTTCCTTCTCTGTATCATACCAGTGTTAACAATCTCCTTTGCATTTTACACTGCCTGTAGTAAATATATCTGTATTTGGTGCAAAGTTTGCACTGAGTCCCAACTAGATCTGTCTTTGGATTGTTGCGATCAGTACCCTAACAATGGCATTGGCTTGTCCTTATAACAGAGTAAGTGCTACTTGTTGGGGTAGTCTTCTGTGACTTTTCATCTGATATTCATACACATTGTGTTTGTCATTTCCTACTAAATTGAAATATTACATGACTTTAAACTGAAGCCTTGATTGATTTCAATGTTCTTCAGTGCTTGTCTGTGAGGCAGTGTGATCTGTGTCTGTTCCTTCTCTGTATTATACCAGTGTTAACAATCTCCTTTGCATTTTACACTGCCTTTAGTAAATATACCTGTATTTGGTGCAATGTTTGCACTGAGTCCCAACTAGATCTGTCTTTGGATTGTTGCGATCGGTACCCTAACAATGGCATTGGCTTGTCCTTATAACAGAGTAAGTGCTACTTGTTGGGGTAGTCTTCTGTGACTTTTCATCTG
This sequence comes from Hypomesus transpacificus, assembly GCF_021917145.1. NCBI lineage: Eukaryota > Metazoa > Chordata > Actinopteri > Osmeriformes > Osmeridae > Hypomesus > Hypomesus transpacificus. The sequence continues at coordinate 46,453 of NW_025814000.1, forward strand.
ATATTCATACACATTGTGTTTGTCATTTCCTACTAAATTGAAATATTACATGACTTTAAACTGAAGCCTTGATTGATTTCAATGTTCTTCAGTGCTTGTCTGTGAGGCAGTGTGATCTGTGTCTGTTCCTTCTCTGTATTATACCAGTGTTAACAATCTCCTTTGCATTTTACACTGCCTGTAGTAAATATACCTGTATTTGGTGCAATGTTTGCACTGAGTCCCAACTAGATCTGTCTTTGGATTGTTGCGATCGGTACCCTAACAATGGCATTGGCTTGTCCTTATAACAGAGTAAGTGCTACTTGTTGGGGTAGTCTTCTTTGACTTTTTCATCTGATATTCATACACATTGTGTTTGTCATTTGCTTCTAAATTCCAATATAACATGAGTTTAAACTGAAGCCTTGATTGATTTCAATGTTCTTCAGTGCTTGTCTGTGAGGCAGTGTGATCTGTCTGTTCCTTCTCTGTATTATACCAGTGTTAACAATCTCCTTTGCATTTTACACTGCCTGTAGTAAATATACCTGTATTTCGTGCAATGTTTGCACTGAGTCCCAACTAAACATGTCTTTGGATTGTTGCGATCGGTACCCTAACAATGGCATTGGCTTGTCCTTATAACAGAGTAAGTGCTACTTGTTGGGGTAGTCTTCTGTGACTTTTCATCTGATATTCATACACATTGTGTTTGTCATTTGATTCTAAATTCCAATATTGCATGACTTTAAACTGAAGCCTTGATTGATTTCAATGTTCTTCAGTGCTTGTCTGTGAGGCAGTGTGATCTGTGTCTGTTCCTTCTCTGTATTATACCAGTGTTAACAATCTCCATTGCATTTTACACTGCCTGTAGTAAATATACCTGTATTTGGTGCAAAGTTTGCACTGAGTCCCAACTAGATCTGTCTTTGGATTGTTGCGATCGGTACCCTAACAATGGCATTGGCTTGTCCTTATAACAGAGTAAGTGCTACTTGTTGGGGTAGTCTTCTGTGACTTTTTCATCTGATATTCATACACATTGTGTTTGTCATTTGCTTCTAAATTCCAATATTACATGACTTTAAACTGAAGCCTTGATTGATTTCAATGTTCTTCAGTGCTTGTCTGTGAGGCAGTGTGATCTGTCTGTTCCTTCTCTGTATCATACCAGTGTTAACAATCTCCTTTGCATTTTACACTGCCTGTAGTAAATGTATCTGTATTTGGTGCAAAGTTTGCACTGAGTCCCAACTAGATCTGTCTTTGGATTGTTGCGATCAGTACCCTAACAATGGCATTGGCTTGTCCTTATAACAGAGTAAGTGCTACTTGTTGGGGTAGTCTTCTGTGACTTTTCATCTGATATTCATACACATTGTGTTTGTCATTTCCTACTAAATTGAAATATTACATGACTTTAAACTGAAGCCTTGATTGATTTCAATGTTCTTCAGTGCTTGTCTGTGAGGCAGTGTGATCTGTGTCTGTTCCTTCTCTGTATTATACCAGTGTTAACAATCTCCTTTGCATTTTACACTGCCTTTAGTAAATATACCTGTATTTGGTGCAATGTTTGCACTGAGTCCCAACTAGATCTGTCTTTGGATTGTTGCGATCGGTACCCTAACAATGGCATTGGCTTGTCCTTATAACAGAGTAAGTGCTACTTGTTGGGGTAGTCTTCTGTGACTTTTTCATCTGATATTCATACACATTGTGTTTGTCATTTGCTTCTAAATTCCAATATAACATGAGTTTAAACTGAAGCCTTGATTGATTTCAATGTTCTTCAGTGCTTGTCTGTGAGGCAGTGTGATCTGTCTGTTCCTTCTCTGTATCATACCATTGTTAACAATCTCCTTTGCATTTTACACTGCCTGTAGTAAATATACCTGTATTTGGTGCAATGTTTGCACTGAGTCCCAACTAAATCTGTCTTTGGATTGTTGCGATCGGTACCCTAACAATGGCATTGGCTTGTCCTTATAACAGAGTAAGTGCTACTTGTTGGGGTAGTCTTCTGTGACTTTTCATCTGATATTCATACACATTGTGTTTGTCATTTCCTACTAAATTGAAATATTACATGACTTTAAACTGAAGCCTTGATTGATTTCAATGTTCTTCAGTGCTTGTCTGTGAGGCAGTGTGATCTGTGTCTGTTCCTTCTCTGTATTATACCAGTGTTAACAATCTCCTTTGCATTTTACACTGCCTGTAGTAAATATACCTGTATTTGGTGCAATGTTTGCACTGAGTCCCAACTAGATCTGTCTTTGGATTGTTGCGATCGGTACCCTAACAATGGCATTGGCTTGTCCTTATAACAGAGTAAGTGCTACTTGTTGGGGTAGTCTTCTTTGACTTTTTCATCTGATATTCATACACATTGTGTTTGTCATTTGCTTCTAAATTCCAATATAACATGAGTTTAAACTGAAGCCTTGATTGATTTCAATGTTCTTCAGTGCTTGTCTGTGAGGCAGTGTGATCTGTCTGTTCCTTCTCTGTATTATACCAGTGTTAACAATCTCCTTTGCATTTTACACTGCCTGTAGTAAATATACCTGTATTTCGTGCAATGTTTGCACTGAGTCCCAACTAAATCTGTCTTTGGATTGTTGCGATCGGTACCCTAACAATGGCATTGGCTTGTCCTTGTAACAGAGTAAGTGCTACTTGTTGGGGCAGTCTTCTGTGACTTTTTCATCTGATATTCATACACATTGTGTTTGTCATTTGCTTCTAAATTCCAATATTACATGACTTTAAACTGAAGCCTTGATTGATTTCAATGTTCTTCAGTGCTTGTCTGTGAGGCAGTGTGATCTGTCTGTTCCTTCTCTGTATCATACCAGTGTTAACAATCTCCTTTGCATTTTACACTGCCTGTAGTAAATATATCTGTATTTGGTGCAATGTTTGCACTGAGTCCCAACTAGATCTGTCTTTGGATTGTTGCGATCGGTACCCTAACAATGGCATTGGCTTGTCCTTATAACAGAGTAAGTGCTACTTGTTGGGGTAGTCTTCTGTGACTTTTCATCTGATATTCATACACATTGTGTTTGTCATTTCTTACTAAATTGAAATATTACATGACTTTAAACTGAAGCCTTGATTGATTTCAATGTTCTTCAGTGCTTGTCTGTGAGGCAGTGTGATCTGTGTCTGTTCCTTCTCTGTATTATACCAGTGTTAACAATCTCCATTAAATTTTACACTGCCTGTAGTAAATATACCTGTATTTGGTGCAATGTTTGCACTGAGTCCCAACTAGATCTGTCTTTGGATTGTTGCGATCGGTACCCTAACAATGGCATTGGCTTGTCCTTATAACAGAGTAAGTGCTACTTGTTGGGGTAGTCTTCTGTGACTTTTTCATCTGATATTCATACACATTGTGTTTGTCATTTGCTTCTAAATTCCAATATAACATGAGTTTAAACTGAAGCCTTGATTGATTTCAATGTTCTTCAGTGCTTGTCTGTGAGGCAGTGTGATCTGTCTGTTCCTTCTCTGTATTATACCAGTGTTAACAATCTCCTTTGCATTTTACACTGCCTGTAGTAAATATACCTGTATTTCGTGCAATGTTTGCACTGAGTCCCAACTAAATCTGTCTTTGGATTGTTGCGATCGGTACCCTAACAATGGCATTGGCTTGTCCTTATAACAGAGTAAGTGCTACTTGTTGGGGTAGTCTTCTGTGACTTTTCATCTGATATTCATACACATTGTGTTTGTCATTTGCTTCTAAATTCCAATATTACATGACTTTAAACTGAAGCCTTGATTGATTTCAATGTTCTTCAGTGCTTGTCTGTGAGGCAGTGTAATCTGTCTGTTCCTTCTCTGTATTATACCAGTGTTAACAATCTACTTTGCATTTTACACTGCCTGTAGAAAATATACCTGTATTTGGTGCAATGTTTGCACTGAGTCCCAACTAGATCTGTCTTTGGATTGTTGCGTTCGGTACCCTAACAATGGCATTGGCTTGTCCTTCTAACAGAGTAAGTGCTACTTGTTGGGGTAGTCTTCTGTGACTTTTTCATCTGATATTCATACACATTGTGTTTGTCATTTGCTTCTAAATTCCAATATTACATGACTTTAAACTGAAGCCTTGATTGATTTCAATGTTCTTCAGTGCTTGTCTGTGAGGCAGTGTGATCTGTCTGTTCCTTCTCTGTATCATACCAGTGTTAACAATCTCCTTTGCATTTTACACTGCCTGTAGTAAATATATCTGTATTTGGTGCAAAGTTTGCACTGAGTCCCAACTAGATCTGTCTTTGGATTGTTGCAATCAGTACCCTAACAATGGCATTGGCTTGTCCTTATAACAGAGTAAGTGCTACTTGTTGGGGTAGTCTTCTGTGACTTTTCATCTGATATTCATACACATTGTGTTTGTCATTTCCTACTAAATTGAAATATTACATGACTTTAAACTGAAGCCTTGATTGATTTCAATGTTCTTCAGTGCTTGTCTGTGAGGCAGTGTGATCTGTGTCTGTTCCTTCTCTGTATTATACCAGTGTTAACAATCTCCTTTGCATTTTACACTGCCTGTAGTAAATATACCTGTATTTGGTGCAATGTTTGCACTGAGTCCCAACTAGATCTGTCTTTGGATTGTTGCGATCGGTACCCTAACAATGGCATTGGCTTGTCCTTATAACAGAGTAAGTGCTACTTGTTGGGGTAGTCTTCTTTGACTTTTTCATCTGATATTCATACACATTGTGTTTGTCATTTGCTTCTAAATTCCAATATAACATGAGTTTAAACTGAAGCCTTGATTGATTTCAATGTTCTTCAGTGCTTGTCTGTGAGGCAGTGTGATCTGTCTGTTCCTTCTCTGTATTATACCAGTGTTAACAATCTCCTTTGCATTTTACACTGCCTGTAGTAAATATACCTGTATTTCGTGCAATGTTTGCACTGAGTCCCAACTAAATCTGTCTTTGGATTGTTGCGATCGGTACCCTAACAATGGCATTGGCTTGTCCTTATAACAGAGTAAGTGCTACTTGTTGGGGCAGTCTTCTGTGACTTTTTCATCTGATATTCATACACATTGTGTTTGTCATTTGCTTCTAAATTCCAATATTACATGACTTTAAACTGAAGCCTTGATTGATTTCAATGTTCTTCAGTGCTTGTCTGTGAGGCAGTGTGATCTGTCTGTTCCTTCTCTGTATCATACCAGTGTTAACAATCTCCTTTGCATTTTACACTGCCTGTAGTAAATATATCTGTATTTGGTGCAATGTTTG
>NW_025814001.1:0-51426 GCF_021917145.1 Hypomesus transpacificus
CCCATCCCAACCCTCGCCCCGTTGCCATTAAGGCTGCCATTGGGGGATTAGGGCTAGGGTTGGAGTTCCAGACTTCCGGGACCCCTACCGTTGGTCTGATCCTGTCACCAGGCCTCCCCTGAGCTCCGCCGCAGGCCGAGACGTGAGGTCAGCCCTAGCCCAGCCCCCATCCCAACCCTCGCCCCGTTGCCATTAAGGCTGCCATTGGGGGATTAGGGCTAGGGTTGGAGTTCCAGACTTCCGGGACCCCTACCGTTGGTCTGATCCTGTCACCAGGCCTCCCCTGAGCTCCGCCGCAGGCCGAGACGTGAGGTCAGCCCTAGCCCAGCCCCCATCCCAACCCTCGCCCCGTTGCCATTAAGGCTGCCATTGGGGGATTAGGGCTAGGGTTGGAGTTCCAGACTTCCGGGACCCCTACCGTTGGTCTGATCCTGTCACCAGGCCTCCCCTGAGCTCCGCCGCAGGCCGAGACGTGAGGTCAGCCCTAGCCCAGCCCCCATCCCAACCCTCGCCCCGTTGCCATTAAGGCTGCCATTGGGGGATTAGGGCTAGGGTTGGAGTTCCAGACTTCCGGGACCCCTACCGTTGGTCTGATCCTGTCACCAGGCCTCCCCTGAGCTCCGCCGCAGGCCGAGACGTGAGGTCAGCCCTAGCCCAGCCCCCATCCCAACCCTCGCCCCGTTGCCATTAAGGCTGCCATTGGGGGATTAGGGTTAGGGTTGGAGTTCCAGACTTCCGGGACCCCTACCGTTGGTCTGATCCTGTCACCAGGCCTCCCCTGAGCTCCGCCGCAGGCCGAGACGTGAGGTCAGCCCTAGCCCAGCCCCCATCCCAACCCGCGCCCCGTTGCCATTAAGGCTGCCATTGGGGGGCTAGGGTTGGAGTTCCAGACTTCCGGGACCCCTACCGTTGGTCTGATCCTGTCACCAGGCCTCCCCTGAGCTCCCCCGCAGGCCGAGACGTGAGGTCAGCCCTAGCCCAGCCCCCATCCCAACCCTCGCCCCGTTGCCATTAAGGCTGCCATTGGGGGATTAAGGCTAGGGTTAGGGTTGGAGTTCCAGACTTCCGGGACCCCTACCGTTGGTCTGATCCTGTCACCAGGCCTCCCCTGAGCTCCGCCGCAGGCCGAGACGTGAGGTCAGCCCTAGCCCAGGCCCCCATCCCAACCCGCGCCCCGTTGCCATTAAGGCTGCCATTGGGGGGCTAGGGTTGGAGTTCCAGACTTCCGGGACCCCTACCGTTGGTCTGATCCTGTCACCAGGCCTCCCCTGAGCTCCGCCGCAGGCCGAGACGTGAGGTCAGCCCTAGCCCAGCCCCCATCCCAACCCTCGCCCCGTTGCCATTAAGGCTGCCATTGGGGGATTAGGGTTAGGGTTGGAGTTCCAGACTTCCGGGACCCCTACCGTTGGTCTGATCCTGTCACCAGGCCTCCCCTGAGCTCCGCCGCAGGCCGAGACGTGAGGTCAGCCCTAGCCCAGCCCCCATCCCAACCCGCGCCCCGTTGCCATTAAGGCTGCCATTGGGGGGCTAGGGTTGGAGTTCCAGACTTCCGGGACCCCTACCGTTGGTCTGATCCTGTCACCAGGCCTCCCCTGAGCTCCGCCGCAGGCCGAGACGTGAGGTCAGCCCTAGCCCAGCCCCCATCCCAACCCTCGCCCCGTTGCCATTAAGGCTGCCATTGGGGGATTAGGGCTAGGGTTGGAGTTCCAGACTTCCGGGACCCCTACCGTTGGTCTGATCCTGTCACCAGGCCTCCCCTGAGCTCCCCCGCAGGCCGAGACGTGAGGTCAGCCCTAGCCCAGCCCCCATCCCAACCCTCGCCCCGTTGCCATTAAGGCTGCCATTGGGGGATTAAGGCTAGGGTTAGGGTTGGAGTTCCAGACTTCCGGGACCCCTACCGTTGGTCTGATCCTGTCACCAGGCCTCCCCTGAGCTCCGCCGCAGGCCGAGACGTGAGGTCAGCCCTAGCCAGGCCCCCATCCCAACCCGCGCCCCGTTGCCATTAAGGCTGCCATTGGGGGGCTAGGGTTGGAGTTCCAGACTTCCGGGACCCCTACCGTTGGTCTGATCCTGTCACCAGGCCTCCCCTGAGCTCCGCCGCAGGCCGAGACGTGAGGTCAGCCCTAGCCCAGCCCCCATCCCAACCCTCGCCCCGTTGCCATTAAGGCTGCCATTGGGGGATTAGGGTTAGGGTTGGAGTTCCAGACTTCCGGGACCCCTACCGTTGGTCTGATCCTGTCACCAGGCCTCCCCTGAGCTCCGCCGCAGGCCGAGACGTGAGGTCAGCCCTAGCCCAGCCCCCATCCCAACCCGCGCCCGCTGCCATTAAGGCTGCCATTGGGGGGCTAGGGTTGGAGTTCCAGACTTCCGGGACCCCTACCGTTGGTCTGATCCTGTCACCAGGCCTCCCCTGAGCTCCGCCGCAGGCCGAGACGTGAGGTCAGCCCTAGCCCAGCCCCCATCCCAACCCTCGCCCCGTTGCCATTAAGGCTGCCATTGGGGGATTAGGGCTAGGGTTAGGGTTGGAGTTCCAGACTTCCGGGACCCCTACCGTTGGTCTGATCCTGTCACCAGGCCTCCCCTGAGCTCCGCCGCAGGCCGAGACGTGAGGTCAGCCCTAGCCCAGCCCCCAACCCTCGCTCCGTTGCCATTAAGTCTGCCATTGGGGGGCTAGGGTTGGAGTTCCAGACTTCCGGGACCCCTACCGTTGGTCTGATCCTGTCACCAGGCCTCCCCTGAGCTCCGCCGCAGGCCGAGACGTGAGGTCAGCCCTAGCCCAGCCCCCATCCCAACCCTCGCCCCGTTGCCATTAAGGCTGCCATTGGGGGATTAGGGCGAGGGTTGGAGTTCCAGACTTCCGGGACCCCTACCGTTGGTCTGATCCTGTCACCAGGCCTCCCCTGAGCTCCGCCGCAGGCCGAGACGTGAGGTCAGCCCTAGCCCAGCCCCCATCCCAACCCTCGCCCCGTTGCCATTAAGGCTGCCATTGGGGGATTAGGGCTAGGGTTGGAGTTCCAGACTTCCGGGACCCCTACCGTTGGTCTGATCCTGTCACCAGGCCTCCCCTGAGCTCCGCCGCAGGCCGAGACGTGAGGTCAGCCCTAGCCCAGCCCCCATCCCAACCCGCGCCCCGTTGCCATTAAGGCTGCCATTGGGGGGCTAGGGTTGGAGTTCCAGACTTCAGGGACCCCTACCGTTGGTCTGATCCTGTCACCAGGCCTCCCCTGAGCTCCGCCGCAGGCCGAGACGTGAGGTCAGCCCTAGCCCAGCCCCCATCCCAACCCGCGCCCCGTTGCCATTAAGGCTGCCATTGGGGGGCTAGGGTTGGAGTTCCAGACTTCCGGGACCCCTACCGTTGGTCTGATCCTGTCACCAGGCCTCCCCTGAGCTCCGCCGCAGGCCGAGACGTGAGGTCAGCCCTAGCCCAGCCCCCATCCCAACCCTCGCCCCGTTGCCATTAAGGCTGCCATTGGGGGATTAGGGCTAGGGTTGGAGTTCCAGACTTCCGGGACCCCTACCGTTGGTCTGATCCTGTCACCAGGCCTCCCCTGAGCTCCGCCGCAGGCCGAGACGTGAGGTCAGCCCTAGCCCAGCCCCCATCCCAACCCGCGCCCCGTTGCCATTAAGGCTGCCATTGGGGGGCTAGGGTTGGAGTTCCAGACTTCAGGGACCCCTACCGTTGGTCTGATCCTGTCACCAGGCCTCCCCTGAGCTCCGCCGCAGGCCGAGACGTGAGGTCAGCCCTAGCCCAGCCCCCATCCCAACCCGCGCCCCGTTGCCATTAAGGCTGCCATTGGGGGGCTAGGGTTGGAGTTCCAGACTTCCGGGACCCCTACCGTTGGTCTGATCCTGTCACCAGGCCTCCCCTGAGCTCCGCCGCAGGCCGAGACGTGAGGTCAGCCCTAGCCCAGCCCCCATCCCAACCCTCGCCCCGTTGCCATTAAGGCTGCCATTGGGGGATTAGGGTTAGGGTTGGAGTTCCAGACTTCCGGGACCCCTACCGTTGGTCTGATCCTGTCACCAGGCCTCCCCTGAGCTCCGCCGCAGGCCGAGACGTGAGGTCAGCCTTAGCCCAGCCCCCATCCCAACCCGCGCCCCGTTGCCATTAAGGCTGCCATTGGGGGGCTAGGGTTGGAGTTCCAGACTTCCGGGACCCCTACCGTTGGTCTGATCCTGTCACCAGGCCTCCCCTGAGCTCCGCCGCAGGCCGAGACGTGAGGTCAGCCCTAGCCCAGCCCCCATCCCAACCCTCGCCCCGTTGCCATTAAGGCTGCCATTGGGGGATTAGGGCTAGGGTTGGAGTTCCAGACTTCCGGGACCCCTACCGTTGGTCTGATCCTGTCACCAGGCCTCCCCTGAGCTCCCCCGCAGGCCGAGACGTGAGGTCAGCCCTAGCCCAGCCCCCATCCCAACCCTCGCCCCGTTGCCATTAAGGCTGCCATTGGGGGATTAAGGCTAGGGTTAGGGTTGGAGTTCCAGACTTCCGGGACCCCTACCGTTGGTCTGATCCTGTCACCAGGCCTCCCCTGAGCTCCGCCGCAGGCCGAGACGTGAGGTCAGCCCTAGCCAGGCCCCCATCCCAACCCGCGCCCCGTTGCCATTAAGGCTGCCATTGGGGGGCTAGGGTTGGAGTTCCAGACTTCCGGGACCCCTACCGTTGGTCTGATCCTGTCACCAGGCCTCCCCTGAGCTCCGCCGCAGGCCGAGACGTGAGGTCAGCCCTAGCCCAGCCCCCATCCCAACCCTCGCCCCGTTGCCATTAAGGCTGCCATTGGGGGATTAGGGCTAGGGTTGGAGTTCCAGACTTCCGGGACCCCTACCGTTGGTCTGATCCTGTCACCAGGCCTCCCCTGAGCTCCGCCGCAGGCCGAGACGTGAGGTCAGCCCTAGCCCAGCCCCCATCCCAACCCTCGCCCCGTTGCCATTAAGGCTGCCATTGGGGGATTAGGGCTAGGGTTGGAGTTCCAGACTTCCGGGACCCCTACCGTTGGTCTGATCCTGTCACCAGGCCTCCCCTGAGCTCCGCCGCAGGCCGAGACGTGAGGTCAGCCCTAGCCCAGCCCCCATCCCAACCCGCGCCCCGTTGCCATTAAGGCTGCCATTGGGGGGCTAGGGTTGGAGTTCCAGACTTCAGGGACCCCTACCGTTGGTCTGATCCTGTCACCAGGCCTCCCCTGAGCTCCGCCGCAGGCCGAGACGTGAGGTCAGCCCTAGCCCAGCCCCCATCCCAACCCGCGCCCCGTTGCCATTAAGGCTGCCATTGGGGGGCTAGGGTTGGAGTTCCAGACTTCCGGGACCCCTACCGTTGGTCTGATCCTGTCACCAGGCCTCCCCTGAGCTCCGCCGCAGGCCGAGACGTGAGGTCAGCCCTAGCCCAGCCCCCATCCCAACCCTCGCCCCGTTGCCATTAAGGCTGCCATTGGGGGATTAGGGTTAGGGTTGGAGTTCCAGACTTCCGGGACCCCTACCGTTGGTCTGATCCTGTCACCAGGCCTCCCCTGAGCTCCGCCGCAGGCCGAGACGTGAGGTCAGCCTTAGCCCAGCCCCCATCCCAACCCGCGCCCCGTTGCCATTAAGGCTGCCATTGGGGGGCTAGGGTTGGAGTTCCAGACTTCCGGGACCCCTACCGTTGGTCTGATCCTGTCACCAGGCCTCCCCTGAGCTCCGCCGCAGGCCGAGACGTGAGGTCAGCCCTAGCCCAGCCCCCATCCCAACCCTCGCCCCGTTGCCATTAAGGCTGCCATTGGGGGATTAGGGCTAGGGTTGGAGTTCCAGACTTCCGGGACCCCTACCGTTGGTCTGATCCTGTCACCAGGCCTCCCCTGAGCTCCCCCGCAGGCCGAGACGTGAGGTCAGCCCTAGCCCAGCCCCCATCCCAACCCTCGCCCCGTTGCCATTAAGGCTGCCATTGGGGGATTAAGGCTAGGGTTAGGGTTGGAGTTCCAGACTTCCGGGACCCCTACCGTTGGTCTGATCCTGTCACCAGGCCTCCCCTGAGCTCCGCCGCAGGCCGAGACGTGAGGTCAGCCCTAGCCAGGCCCCCATCCCAACCCGCGCCCCGTTGCCATTAAGGCTGCCATTGGGGGGCTAGGGTTGGAGTTCCAGACTTCCGGGACCCCTACCGTTGGTCTGATCCTGTCACCAGGCCTCCCCTGAGCTCCGCCGCAGGCCGAGACGTGAGGTCAGCCCTAGCCCAGCCCCCATCCCAACCCTCGCCCCGTTGCCATTAAGGCTGCCATTGGGGGATTAGGGCTAGGGTTGGAGTTCCAGACTTCCGGGACCCCTACCGTTGGTCTGATCCTGTCACCAGGCCTCCCCTGAGCTCCGCCGCAGGCCGAGACGTGAGGTCAGCCCTAGCCCAGCCCCCATCCCAACCCTCGCCCCGTTGCCATTAAGGCTGCCATTGGGGGATTAGGGCTAGGGTTGGAGTTCCAGACTTCCGGGACCCCTACCGTTGGTCTGATCCTGTCACCAGGCCTCCCCTGAGCTCCGCCGCAGGCCGAGACGTGAGGTCAGCCCTAGCCCAGCCCCCATCCCAACCCGCGCCCCGTTGCCATTAAGGCTGCCATTGGGGGGCTAGGGTTGGAGTTCCAGACTTCAGGGACCCCTACCGTTGGTCTGATCCTGTCACCAGGCCTCCCCTGAGCTCCGCCGCAGGCCGAGACGTGAGGTCAGCCCTAGCCCAGCCCCCATCCCAACCCGCGCCCCGTTGCCATTAAGGCTGCCATTGGGGGGCTAGGGTTGGAGTTCCAGACTTCCGGGACCCCTACCGTTGGTCTGATCCTGTCACCAGGCCTCCCCTGAGCTCCGCCGCAGGCCGAGACGTGAGGTCAGCCCTAGCCCAGCCCCCATCCCAACCCTCGCCCCGTTGCCATTAAGGCTGCCATTGGGGGATTAGGGTTAGGGTTGGAGTTCCAGACTTCCGGGACCCCTACCGTTGGTCTGATCCTGTCACCAGGCCTCCCCTGAGCTCCGCCGCAGGCCGAGACGTGAGGTCAGCCTTAGCCCAGCCCCCATCCCAACCCGCGCCCCGTTGCCATTAAGGCTGCCATTGGGGGGCTAGGGTTGGAGTTCCAGACTTCCGGGACCCCTACCGTTGGTCTGATCCTGTCACCAGGCCTCCCCTGAGCTCCGCCGCAGGCCGAGACGTGAGGTCAGCCCTAGCCCAGCCCCCATCCCAACCCTCGCCCCGTTGCCATTAAGGCTGCCATTGGGGGATTAGGGCTAGGGTTGGAGTTCCAGACTTCCGGGACCCCTACCGTTGGTCTGATCCTGTCACCAGGCCTCCCCTGAGCTCCCCCGCAGGCCGAGACGTGAGGTCAGCCCTAGCCCAGCCCCCATCCCAACCCTCGCCCCGTTGCCATTAAGGCTGCCATTGGGGGATTAAGGCTAGGGTTAGGGTTGGAGTTCCAGACTTCCGGGACCCCTACCGTTGGTCTGATCCTGTCACCAGGCCTCCCCTGAGCTCCGCCGCAGGCCGAGACGTGAGGTCAGCCCTAGCCAGGCCCCCATCCCAACCCGCGCCCCGTTGCCATTAAGGCTGCCATTGGGGGGCTAGGGTTGGAGTTCCAGACTTCCGGGACCCCTACCGTTGGTCTGATCCTGTCACCAGGCCTCCCCTGAGCTCCGCCGCAGGCCGAGACGTGAGGTCAGCCCTAGCCCAGCCCCCATCCCAACCCTCGCCCCGTTGCCATTAAGGCTGCCATTGGGGGATTAGGGCTAGGGTTGGAGTTCCAGACTTCCAGGACCCCTACCGTTGGTCTGATCCTGCCACCAGGCCTCCCCTGAGCTCCGCCGCAGGCCGAGACGTGAGGTCAGCCCTAGCCCAGCCCCCATCCCAACCCTCGCCCCGTTGCCATTAAGGCTGCCATTGGGGGATTAGGGTTAGGGTTGGAGTTCCAGACTTCCGGGACCCCTACCGTTGGTCTGATCCTGTCACCAGGCCTCCCCTGAGCTCCGCCGCAGGCCGAGACGTGAGGTCAGCCCTAGCCCAGCCCCCATCCCAACCCGCGCCCCGTTGCCATTAAGGCTGCCATTGGGGGGCTAGGGTTGGAGTTCCAGACTTCCGGGACCCCTACCGTTGGTCTGATCCTGTCACCAGGCCTCCCCTGAGCTCCGCCGCAGGCCGAGACGTGAGGTCAGCCCTAGCCCAGCCCCCATCCCAACCCTCGCCCCGTTGCCATTAAGGCTGCCATTGGGGGATTAGGGCTAGGGTTGGAGTTCCAGACTTCCGGGACCCCTACCGTTGGTCTGATCCTGTCACCAGGCCTCCCCTGAGCTCCCCCGCAGGCCGAGACGTGAGGTCAGCCCTAGCCCAGCCCCCATCCCAACCCTCGCCCCGTTGCCATTAAGGCTGCCATTGGGGGATTAAGGCTAGGGTTAGGGTTGGAGTTCCAGACTTCCGGGACCCCTACCGTTGGTCTGATCCTGTCACCAGGCCTCCCCTGAGCTCCGCCGCAGGCCGAGACGTGAGGTCAGCCCTAGCCAGGCCCCCATCCCAACCCGCGCCCCGTTGCCATGAAGGCTGCCATTGGGGGGCTAGGGTTGGAGTTCCAGACTTCCGGGACCCCTACCGTTGGTCTGATCCTGTCACCAGGCCTCCCCTGAGCTCCGCCGCAGGCCGAGACGTGAGGTCAGCCCTAGCCCAGCCCCCATCCCAACCCTCGCCCCGTTGCCATTAAGGCTGCCATTGGGGGATTAGGGTTAGGGTTGGAGTTCCAGACTTCCGGGACCCCTACCGTTGGTCTGATCCTGTCACCAGGCCTCCCCTGAGCTCCGCCGCAGGCCGAGACGTGAGGTCAGCCCTAGCCCAGCCCCCATCCCAACCCTCGCCCCGTTGCCATTAAGGCTGCCATTGGGGGATTAGGGCTAGGGTTGGAGTTCCAGACTTCCGGGACCCCTACCGTTGGTCTGATCCTGTCACCAGGCCTCCCCTGAGCTCCGCCGCAGGCCGAGACGTGAGGTCAGCCCTAGCCCAGCCCCCATACCAACCCGCGCCCCGTTGCCATTAAGGCTGCCATTGGGGGGCTAGGGTTGGAGTTCCAGACTTCAGGGACCCCTACCGTTGGTCTGATCCTGTCACCAGGCCTCCCCTGAGCTCCGCCGCAGGCCGAGACGTGAGGTCAGCCCTAGCCCAGCCCCCATCCCAACCCGCGCCCCGTTGCCATTAAGGCTGCCATTGGGGGGCTAGGGTTGGAGTTCCAGACTTCCGGGACCCCTACCGTTGGTCTGATCCTGTCACCAGGCCTCCCCTGAGCTCCGCCGCAGGCCGAGACGTGAGGTCAGCCCTAGCCCAGCCCCCATCCCAACCCTCGCCCCGTTGCCATTAAGGCTGCCATTGGGGGATTAGGGTTAGGGTTGGAGTTCCAGACTTCCGGGACCCCTACCGTTGGTCTGATCCTGTCACCAGGCCTCCCCTGAGCTCCGCCGCAGGCCGAGACGTGAGGTCAGCCCTAGCCCAGCCCCCATCCCAACCCGCGCCCCGTTGCCATTAAGGCTGCCATTGGGGGGCTAGGGTTGGAGTTCCAGACTTCCGGGACCCCTACCGTTGGTCTGATCCTGTCACCAGGCCTCCCCTGAGCTCCGCCGCAGGCCGAGACGTGAGGTCAGCCCTAGCCCAGCCCCCATCCCAACCCTCGCCCCGTTGCCATTAAGGCTGCCATTGGGGGATTAGGGCTAGGGTTGGAGTTCCAGACTTCCGGGACCCCTACCGTTGGTCTGATCCTGTCACCAGGCCTCCCCTGAGCTCCGCCGCAGGCCGAGACGTGAGGTCAGCCCTAGCCAGGCCCCCATCCCAACCCGCGCCCCGTTGCCATTAAGGCTGCCATTGGGGGGCTAGGGTTGGAGTTCCAGACTTCCGGGACCCCTACCGTTGGTCTGATCCTGTCACCAGGCCTCCCCTGAGCTCCGCCGCAGGCCGAGACGTGAGGTCAGCCCTAGCCCAGCCCCCATCCCAACCCTCGCCCCGTTGCCATTAAGGCTGCCATTGGGGGATTAGGGTTAGGGTTGGAGTTCCAGACTTCCGGGACCCCTACCGTTGGTCTGATCCTGTCACCAGGCCTCCCCTGAGCTCCGCCGCAGGCCGAGACGTGAGGTCAGCCCTAGCCCAGCCCCCATCCCAACCCTCGCCCCGTTGCCATTAAGGCTGCCATTGGGGGATTAGGGTTAGGGTTGGAGTTCCAGACTTCCGGGACCCCTACCGTTGGTCTGATCCTGTCACCAGGCCTCCCCTGAGCTCCGCCGCAGGCCGAGACGTGAGGTCAGCCCTAGCCCAGCCCCCATCCCAACCCTCGCCCCGTTGCCATTAAGGCTGCCATTGGGGGATTAGGGCTAGGGTTGGAGTTCCAGACTTCCGGGACCCCTACCGTTGGTCTGATCCTGTCACCAGGCCTCCCCTGAGCTCCGCCGCAGGCCGAGACGTGAGGTCAGCCCTAGCCCAGCCCCCATCCCAACCCTCGCCCCGTTGCCATTAAGGCTGCCATTGGGGGATTAGGGCTAGGGTTGGAGTTCCAGACATCCGGGACCCCTACCGTTGGTCTGATCCTGTCACCAGGCCTCCCCTGAGCTCCGCCGCAGGCCGAGACGTGAGGTCAGCCCTAGCCCAGCCCCCATCCCAACCCGCGCCCGCTGCCATTAAGGCTGCCATTGGGGGGCTAGGGTTGGAGTTCCAGACTTCCGGGACCCCTACCGTTGGTCTGATCCTGTCACCAGGCCTCCCCTGAGCTCCGCCGCAGGCCGAGACGTGAGGTCAGCCCTAGCCCAGCCCCCATCCCAACCCTCGCCCCGTTGCCATTAAGGCTGCCATTGGGGGATTAGGGCTAGGGTTGGAGTTCCAGACTTCCGGGACCCCTACCGTTGGTCTGATCCTGTCACCAGGCCTCCCCTGAGCTCCGCCGCAGGCCGAGACGTGAGGTCAGCCCTAGCCCAGCCCCCATCCCAACCCTCGCCCCGTTGCCATTAAGGCTGCCATTGGGGGGCTAGGGCTAGGGTTAGGGTTGGAGTTCCAGACTTCCGGGACCCCTACCGTTGGTCTGATCCTGTCACCAGGCCTCCCCTGAGCTCCGCCGCAGGCCGAGACGTGAGGTCAGCCCTAGCCCAGCCCCCATCCCAACCCTCGCCCCGTTGCCATTAAGGCTGCCATTGGGGGATTAGGGCTAGGGTTAGGGTTGGAGTTCCAGACTTCCGGGACCCCTACCGTTGGTCTGATCCTGTCACCAGGCCTCCCCTGAGCTCCGCCGCAGGCCGAGACGTGAGGTCAGCCCTAGCCCAGCCCCCAACCCTCGCTCCGTTGCCATTAAGGCTGCCATTGGGGGGCTAGGGTTGGAGTTCCAGACTTCCGGGACCCCTACCGTTGGTCTGATCCTGTCACCAGGCCTCCCCTGAGCTCCGCCGCAGGCCGAGACGTGAGGTCAGCCCTAGTCCAGCCCCCATCCCAACCCTCGCCCCGTTGCCATTAAGGCTGCCATTGGGGGATTAGGGTTAGGGTTGGAGTTCCAGACTTCCGGGACCCCTACCGTTGGTCTGATCCTGTCACCAGGCCTCCCCTGAGCTCCGCCGCAGGCCGAGACGTGAGGTCAGCCCTAGCCCAGCCCCCATCCCAACCCTCGCCCCGTTGCCATTAAGGCTGCCATTGGGGGATTAGGGCTAGGGTTGGAGTTCCAGACTTCCGGGACCCCTACCGTTGGTCTGATCCTGTCACCAGGCCTCCCCTGAGCTCCGCCGCAGGCCGAGACGTGAGGTCAGCCCTAGCCCAGCCCCCATCCCAACCCTCGCCCCGTTGCCATTAAGGCTGCCATTGGGGGATTAGGGCTAGGGTTGGAGTTCCAGACATCCGGGACCCCTACCGTTGGTCTGATCCTGTCACCAGGCCTCCCCTGAGCTCCGCCGCAGGCCGAGACGTGAGGTCAGCCCTAGCCCAGCCCCCATCCCAACCCGCGCCCGCTGCCATTAAGGCTGCCATTGGGGGGCTAGGGTTGGAGTTCCAGACTTCCGGGACCCCTACCGTTGGTCTGATCCTGTCACCAGGCCTCCCCTGAGCTCCGCCGCAGGCCGAGACGTGAGGTCAGCCCTAGCCCAGCCCCCATCCCAACCCTCGCCCCGTTGCCATTAAGGCTGCCATTGGGGGATTAGGGCTAGGGTTGGAGTTCCAGACTTCCGGGACCCCTACCGTTGGTCTGATCCTGTCACCAGGCCTCCCCTGAGCTCCGCCGCAGGCCGAGACGTGAGGTCAGCCCTAGCCCAGCCCCCATCCCAACCCTCGCCCCGTTGCCATTAAGGCTGCCATTGGGGGGCTAGGGCTAGGGTTAGGGTTGGAGTTCCAGACTTCCGGGACCCCTACCGTTGGTCTGATCCTGTCACCAGGCCTCCCCTGAGCTCCGCCGCAGGCCGAGACGTGAGGTCAGCCCTAGCCCAGCCCCCATCCCAACCCTCGCCCCGTTGCCATTAAGGCTGCCATTGGGGGATTAGGGCTAGGGTTAGGGTTGGAGTTCCAGACTTCCGGGACCCCTACCGTTGGTCTGATCCTGTCACCAGGCCTCCCCTGAGCTCCGCCGCAGGCCGAGACGTGAGGTCAGCCCTAGCCCAGCCCCCAACCCTCGCTCCGTTGCCATTAAGGCTGCCATTGGGGGGCTAGGGTTGGAGTTCCAGACTTCCGGGACCCCTACCGTTGGTCTGATCCTGTCACCAGGCCTCCCCTGAGCTCCGCCGCAGGCCGAGACGTGAGGTCAGCCCTAGCCCAGCCCCCATCCCAACCCTCGCCCCGTTGCCATTAAGGCTGCCATTGGGGGATTAGGGCTAGGGTTGGAGTTCCAGACTTCCGGGACCCCTACCGTTGGTCTGATCCTGTCACCAGGCCTCCCCTGAGCTCTGCCGCAGGCCGAGACGTGAGGTCAGCCCTAGCCAGGCCCCCATCCCAACCCGCGCCCCGTTGCCATTAAGGCTGCCATTGGGGGGCTAGGGTTGGAGTTCCAGACTTCCGGGACCCCTACCGTTGGTCTGATCCTGTCACCAGGCCTCCCCTGAGCTCCGCCGCAGGCCGAGACGTGAGGTCAGCCCTAGCCCAGCCCCCATCCCAACCCTCGCCCCGTTGCCATTAAGGCTGCCATTGGGGGATTAGGGCTAGGGTTGGAGTTCCAGACTTCCGGGACCCCTACCGTTGGTCTGATCCTGTCACCAGGCCTCCCCTGAGCTCCGCCGCAGGCCGAGACGTGAGGTCAGCCCTAGCCCAGCCCCCATCCCAACCCTCGCCCCGTTGCCATTAAGGCTGCCATTGGGGGGCTAGGGTTGGAGTTCCAGACTTCCGGGACCCCTACCGTTGGTCTGATCCTGTCACCAGGCCTCCCCTGAGCTCCGCCGCAGGCCGAGACGTGAGGTCAGCCCTAGCCCAGCCCCCATCCCAACCCGCGCCCCGTTGCCATTAAGGCTGCCATTGGGGGGCTAGGGTTGGAGTTCCAGACTTCCGGGACCCCTACCGTTGGTCTGATCCTGTCACCAGGCCTCCCCTGAGCTCCGCCGCAGGCCGAGACGTGAGGTCAGCCCTAGCCCAGCCCCCATCCCAACCCTCGCCCCGTTGCCATTAAGGCTGCCATTGGGGGATTAGGGCTAGGGTTGGAGTTCCAGACTTCCGGGACCCCTACCGTTGGTCTGATCCTGTCACCAGGCCTCCCCTGAGCTCCCCCGCAGGCCGAGACGTGAGGTCAGCCCTAGCCCAGCCCCCATCCCAACCCTCGCCCCGTTGCCATTAAGGCTGCCATTGGGGGATTAAGGCTAGGGTTAGGGTTGGAGTTCCAGACTTCCGGGACCCCTACCGTTGGTCTGATCCTGTCACCAGGCCTCCCCTGAGCTCCGCCGCAGGCCGAGACGTGAGGTCAGCCCTAGCCAGGCCCCCATCCCAACCCGCGCCCCGTTGCCATTAAGGCTGCCATTGGGGGGCTAGGGTTGGAGTTCCAGACTTCCGGGACCCCTACCGTTGGTCTGATCCTGTCACCAGGCCTCCCCTGAGCTCCGCCGCAGGCCGAGACGTGAGGTCAGCCCTAGCCCAGCCCCCATCCCAACCCTCGCCCCGTTGCCATTAAGGCTGCCATTGGGGGATTAGGGCTAGGGTTGGAGTTCCAGACTTCCGGGACCCCTACCGTTGGTCTGATCCTGTCACCAGGCCTCCCCTGAGCTCCGCCGCAGGCCGAGACGTGAGGTCAGCCCTAGCCCAGCCCCCATCCCAACCCTCGCCCCGTTGCCATTAAGGCTGCCATTGGGGGATTAGGGCTAGGGTTGGAGTTCCAGACTTCCGGGACCCCTACCGTTGGTCTGATCCTGTCACCAGGCCTCCCCTGAGCTCCGCCGCAGGCCGAGACGTGAGGTCAGCCCTAGCCCAGCCCCCATCCCAACCCTCGCCCCGTTGCCATTAAGGCTGCCATTGGGGGATTAGGGTTAGGGTTGGAGTTCCAGACTTCCGGGACCCCTACCGTTGGTCTGATCCTGTCACCAGGCCTCCCCTGAGCTCCGCCGCAGGTCGAGACGTGAGGTCAGCCCTAGCCCAGCCCCCATCCCAACCCGCGCCATGTGCCATTAAGGCTGCCTTTGGGGGGCTAGGGTTGGAGTTCCAGACTTCCGGGACCCCTACCGTTGGTCTGATCCTGTCACCAGGCCTCCCCTGAGCTCCGCCGCAGGCCGAGACGTGAGGTCAGCCCTAGCCCAGCCCCCATCCCAACCCTCGCCCCGTTGCCATTAAGGCTGCCATTGGGGGATTAGGGCTAGGGTTGGAGTTCCAGACTTCCGGGACCCCTACCGTTGGTCTGATCCTGTCACCAGGCCTCCCCTGAGCTCCCCCGCAGGCCGAGACGTGAGGTCAGCCCTAGCCCAGCCCCCATCCCAACCCTCGCCCCGTTGCCATTAAGGCTGCCATTGGGGGATTAAGGCTAGGGTTAGGGTTGGAGTTCCAGACTTCCGGGACCCCTACCGTTGGTCTGATCCTGTCACCAGGCCTCCCCTGAGCTCCGCCGCAGGCCGAGACGTGAGGTCAGCTCTAGCCAGGCCCCCATCCCAACCCGCGCCCCGTTGCCATTAAGGCTGCCATTGGGGGGCTAGGGTTAGGGTTGGAGTTCCAGACTTCCGGGACCCCTACCGTTGGTCTGATCCTGTCACCAGGCCTCCCCTGAGCTCCGCCGCAGGCCGAGACGTGAGGTCAGCCCTAGCCAGGCCCCCATCCCAACCCGCGCCCCGTTGCCATTAAGGCTGCCATTGGGGGGCTAGGGTTGGAGTTCCAGACTTCCGGGACCCCTACCGTTGGTCTGATCCTGTCACCAGGCCTCCCCTGAGCTCCGCCGCAGGCCGAGACGTGAGGTCAGCCCTAGCCCAGCCCCCATCCCAACCCTCGCCCCGTTGCCATTAAGGCTGCCATTGGGGGATTAGGGTTAGGGTTGGAGTTCCAGACTTCCGGGACCCCTACCGTTGGTCTGATCCTGTCACCAGGCCTCCCCTGAGCTCCGCCGCAGGCCGAGACGTGAGGTCAGCCCTAGCCCAGCCCCCATCCCAACCCTCGCCCCGTTGCCATTAAGGCTGCCATTGGGGGATTAGGGCTAGGGTTGGAGTTCCAGACTTCCGGGACCCCTACCGTTGGTCTGATCCTGTCACCAGGCCTCCCCTGAGCTCCGCCGCAGGCCGAGACGTGAGGTCAGCCCTAGCCCAGCCCCCATCCCAACCCTCGCCCCGTTGCCATTAAGGCTGCCATTGGGGGATTAGGGCAAGGGTTGGAGTTCCAGACTTCCGGGACCCCTACCGTTGGTCTGATCCTGTCACCAGGCCTCCCCTGAGCTCCGCCGCAGGCCGAGACGTGAGGTCAGCCCTAGCCCAGCCCCCATCCCAACCCGCGCCCCGTTGCCATTAAGGCTGCCATTGGGGGGCTAGGGTTGGAGTTCCAGACTTCCGGGACCCCTACCGTTGGTCTGATCCTGTCACCAGGCCTCCCCTGAGCTCCGCCGCAGGCCGAGACGTGAGGTCAGCCCTAGCCCAGCCCCCATCCCAACCCTCGCCCCGTTGCCATTAAGGCTGCCATTGGGGGATTAAGGCTAGGGTTAGGGTTGGAGTTCCAGACTTCCGGGACCCCTACCGTTGGTCTGATCCTGTCACCAGGCCTCCCCTGAGCTCCGCCGCAGGCCGAGACGTGAGGTCAGCCCTAGCCAGGCCCCCATCCCAACCCGCGCCCCGTTGCCATTAAGGCTGCCATTGGGGGGCTAGGGTTGGAGTTCCAGACTTCCGGGACCCCTACCGTTGGTCTGATCCTGTCACCAGGCCTCCCCTGAGCTCCGCCGCAGGCCGAGACGTGAGGTCAGCCCTAGCCCAGCCCCCATCCCAACCCTCGCCCCGTTGCCATTAAGGCTGCCATTGGGGGATTAGGGTTAGGGTTGGAGTTCCAGACTTCCGGGACCCCTACCGTTGGTCTGATCCTGTCACCAGGCCTCCCCTGAGCTCCGCCGCAGGCCGAGACGTGAGGTCAGCCCTAGCCCAGCCCCCATCCCAACCCTCGCCCCGTTGCCATTAAGGCTGCCATTGGGGGATTAGGGCTAGGGTTGGAGTTCCAGACTTCCGGGACCCCTACCGTTGGTCTGATCCTGTCACCAGGCCTCCCCTGAGCTCCGCCGCAGGCCGAGACGTGAGGTCAGCCCTAGCCCAGCCCCCATCCCAACCCTCGCCCCGTTGCCATTAAGGCTGCCATTGGGGGATTAGGGCAAGGGTTGGAGTTCCAGACTTCCGGGACCCCTACCGTTGGTCTGATCCTGTCACCAGGCCTCCCCTGAGCTCCGCCGCAGGCCGAGACGTGAGGTCAGCCCTAGCCCAGCCCCCATCCCAACCCGCGCCCCGTTGCCATTAAGGCTGCCATTGGGGGGCTAGGGTTGGAGTTCCAGACTTCCGGGACCCCTACCGTTGGTCTGATCCTGTCACCAGGCCTCCCCTGAGCTCCGCCGCAGGCCGAGACGTGAGGTCAGCCCTAGCCCAGCCCCCATCCCAACCCTCGCCCCGTTGCCATTAAGGCTGCCATTGGGGGATTAGGGTTAGGGTTGGAGTTCCAGACTTCCGGGACCCCTACCGTTGGTCTGATCCTGTCACCAGGCCTCCCCTGAGCTCCGCCGCAGGCCGAGACGTGAGGTCAGCCCTAGCCCAGCCCCCATCCCAACCCGCGCCCCGTTGCCATTAAGGCTGCCATTGGGGGGCTAGGGTTGGAGTTCCAGACTTCCGGGACCCCTACCGTTGGTCTGATCCTGTCACCAGGCCTCCCCTGAGCTCCGCCGCAGGCCGAGACGTGAGGTCAGCCCTAGCCCAGCCCCCATCCCAACCCTCGCCCCGTTGCCATTAAGGCTGCCATTGGGGGATTAGGGCTAGGGTTGGAGTTCCAGACTTCCGGGACCCCTACCGTTGGTCTGATCCTGTCACCAGGCCTCCCCTGAGCTCCGCCGCAGGCCGAGACGTGAGGTCAGCCCTAGCCCAGCCCCCATCCCAACCCTCGCCCCGTTGCCATTAAGGCTGCCATTGGGGGATTAAGGCTAGGGTTAGGGTTGGAGTTCCAGACTTCCGGGACCCCTACCGTTGGTCTGATCCTGTCACCAGGCCTCCCCTGAGCTCCGCCGCAGGCCGAGACGTGAGGTCAGCCCTAGCCAGGCCCCCATCCCAACCCGCGCCCCGTTGCCATTAAGGCTGCCATTGGGGGGCTAGGGTTGGAGTTCCAGACTTCCGGGACCCCTACCGTTGGTCTGATCCTGTCACCAGGCCTCCCCTGAGCTCCGCCGCAGGCCGAGACGTGAGGTCAGCCCTAGCCCAGCCCCCATCCCAACCCTCGCCCCGTTGCCATTAAGGCTGCCATTGGGGGATTAGGGTTAGGGTTGGAGTTCCAGACTTCCGGGACCCCTACCGTTGGTCTGATCCTGTCACCAGGCCTCCCCTGAGCTCCGCCGCAGGCCGAGACGTGAGGTCAGCCCTAGCCCAGCCCCCATCCCAACCCTCGCCCCGTTGCCATTAAGGCTGCCATTGGGGGATTAGGGCTAGGGTTGGAGTTCCAGACTTCCGGGACCCCTACCGTTGGTCTGATCCTGTCACCAGGCCTCCCCTGAGCTCCCCCGCAGGCCGAGACGTGAGGTCAGCCCTAGCCCAGCCCCCATCCCAACCCTCGCCCCGTTGCCATTAAGGCTGCCATTGGGGGATTAAGGCTAGGGTTAGGGTTGGAGTTCCAGACTTCCGGGACCCCTACCGTTGGTCTGATCCTGTCACCAGGCCTCCCCTGAGCTCCGCCGCAGGCCGAGACGTGAGGTCAGCCCTAGCCAGGCCCCCATCCCAACCCGCGCCCCGTTGCCATTAAGGCTGCCGTTGGGGGGCTAGGGTTGGAGTTCCAGACTTCCGGGACCCCTACCGTTGGTCTGATCCTGTCACCAGGCCTCCCCTGAGCTCCGCCGCAGGCCGAGACGTGAGGTCAGCCCTAGCCCAGTCCCCATCCCAACCCGCGCCCCGTTGCCATTAAGGCTGCCATTGGGGGATTAGGGCAAGGGTTGGAGTTCCAGACTTCCGGGACCCCTACCGTTGGTCTGATCCTGTCACCAGGCCTCCCCTGAGCTCCGCCGCAGGCCGAGACGTGAGGTCAGCCCTAGCCCAGCCCCCATCCCAACCCGCGCCCCGTTGCCATTAAGGCTGCCATTGGGGGGCTAGGGTTGGAGTTCCAGACTTCCGGGACCCCTACCGTTGGTCTGATCCTGTCACCAGGCCTCCCCTGAGCTCCGCCGCAGGCCGAGACGTGAGGTCAGCCCTAGCCCAGCCCCCATCCCAACCCTCGCCCCGTTGCCATTAAGGCTGCCATTGGGGGATTAAGGCTAGGGTTAGGGTTGGAGTTCCAGACTTCCGGGACCCCTACCGTTGGTCTGATCCTGTCACCAGGCCTCCCCTGAGCTCCGCCGCAGGCCGAGACGTGAGGTCAGCCCTAGCCCAGCCCCCATCCCAACCCTCGCCCCGTTGCCATTAAGGCTGCCATTGGGGGATTAGGGCTAGGGTTGGAGTTCCAGACTTCCGGGACCCCTACCGTTGGTCTGATCCTGTCACCAGGCCTCCCCTGAGCTCCGCCGCAGGCCGAGACGTGAGGTCAGCCCTAGCCCAGCCCCCATCCCAACCCTCGCCCCGTTGCCATTAAGGCTGCCATTGGGGGATTAAGGCTAGGGTTAGGGTTGGAGTTCCAGACTTCCGGGACCCCTACCGTTGGTCTGATCCTGTCACCAGGCCTCCCCTGAGCTCCGCCGCAGGCCGAGACGTGAGGTCAGCCCTAGCCAGGCCCCCATCCCAACCCGCGCCCCGTTGCCATTAAGGCTGCCATTGGGGGGCTAGGGTTGGAGTTCCAGACTTCCGGGACCCCTACCGTTGGTCTGATCCTGTCACCAGGCCTCCCCTGAGCTCCGCCGCAGGCCGAGACGTGAGGTCAGCCCTAGCCCAGCCCCCATCCCAACCCTCGCCCCGTTGCCATTAAGGCTGCCATTGGGGGATTAGGGTTAGGGTTGGAGTTCCAGACTTCCGGGACCCCTACCGTTGGTCTGATCCTGTCACCAGGCCTCCCCTGAGCTCCGCCGCAGGCCGAGACGTGAGGTCAGCCCTAGCCCAGCCCCCATCCCAACCCTCGCCCCGTTGCCATTAAGGCTGCCATTGGGGGATTAGGGCTAGGGTTGGAGTTCCAGACTTCCGGGACCCCTACCGTTGGTCTGATCCTGTCACCAGGCCTCCCCTGAGCTCCCCCGCAGGCCGAGACGTGAGGTCAGCCCTAGCCCAGCCCCCATCCCAACCCTCGCCCCGTTGCCATTAAGGCTGCCATTGGGGGATTAAGGCTAGGGTTAGGGTTGGAGTTCCAGACTTCCGGGACCCCTACCGTTGGTCTGATCCTGTCACCAGGCCTCCCCTGAGCTCCGCCGCAGGCCGAGACGTGAGGTCAGCCCTAGCCAGGCCCCCATCCCAACCCGCGCCCCGTTGCCATTAAGGCTGCCGTTGGGGGGCTAGGGTTGGAGTTCCAGACTTCCGGGACCCCTACCGTTGGTCTGATCCTGTCACCAGGCCTCCCCTGAGCTCCGCCGCAGGCCGAGACGTGAGGTCAGCCCTAGCCCAGCCCCCATCCCAACCCGCGCCCCGTTGCCATTAAGGCTGCCATTGGGGGGTAGGGTTGGAGTTCCAGACTTCCGGGACCCCTACCGTTGGTCTGATCCTGTCACCAGGCCTCCCCTGAGCTCCGCCGCAGGCCGAGACGTGAGGTCAGCCCTAGCCCAGCCCCCATCCCAACCCGCGCCCCGTTGCCATTAAGGCTGCCATTGGGGGGTAGGGTTGGAGTTCCAGACTTCCGGGACCCCTACCGTTGGTCTGATCCTGTCACCAGGCCTCCCCTGAGCTCCGCCGCAGGCCGAGACGTGAGGTCAGCCCTAGCCCAGCCCCCATCCCAACCCTCGCCCCGTTGCTATCAAGGCTGCCATTGGGGGGCTAGGGCTAGGGTTAGGGTTGGAGTTCCAGACTTCCGGGACCCCTACCGTTGGTCTGATCCTGTCACCAGGCCTCCCCTGAGCTCCGCCGCAGGCCGAGACGTGAGGTCAGCCCTAGCCCAGCCCCCATCCCAACCCGCGCCCCGTTGCCATTAAGGCTGCCATTGGGGGGCTAGGGTTGGAGTTCCAGACTTCCGGGACCCCTACCGTTGGTCTGATCCTGTCACCAGGCCTCCCCTGAGCTCCGCCGCAGAACGAGACGTGAGGTCAGCCCTAGCCCAGCCCCCATCCCAACCCTCGCCCCGTTGCCATTAAGGCTGCCATTGGGGGATTAGGGCTAGGGTTGGAGTTCCAGACTTCCGGGACCCCTACCGTTGGTCTGATCCTGTCACCAGGCCTCCCATGAGCTCCGCCGCAGGCCGAGACGTGAGGTCAGCCCTAGCCCAGCCCCCATCCCAACCCTCGCCCCGTTGCCATTAAGGCTGCCATTGGGGGATTAGGGCTAGGGTTAGGTTTGGAGTTCCAGACTTCCGGGACCCCTACCGTTGGTCTGATCCTGTCACCAGGCCTCCCCTGAGCTCCGCCGCAGAACGAGACGTGAGGTCAGCCCTAGCCCAGCCCCCATCCCAACCCGCGCCCCGTTGCCATTAAGGCTGCCATTGGGGGGTAGGGTTGGAGTTCCAGACTTCCGGGACCCCTACCGTTGGTCTGATCCTGTCACCAGGCCTCCCCTGAGGTCCGCCGCAGGCCGAGACGTGAGGTCAGCCCTATCCCAGCCCCCATCCCAACCCGCGCCCCGTTGCCATTAAGGCTGCCATTGGGGGGCTAGGGTTGGAGTTCCAGACTTCAGGGACCCCTACCGGTGGTCTGATCCTGTCACCAGGCCTCCCCTGAGCTCCGCCGCAGGCCGAGACGTGAGGTCAGCCCTAGCCCAGCCCCCATCCCAACCCTCGCCCCGTTGTCATTAAGGCTGCCATTGGGGGATTAGGGCTAGGGTTAGGGTTGGAGTTCCAGACTTCCGGGACCCCTACCGTTGGTCTGATCCTGTCACCAGGCCTCCCCTGAGCTCCGCCGCAGGCCGAGACGTGAGGTCAGCCCTAGCCCAGCCCCCATCCCAACCCTCGCCCCGTTGCCATTAAGGCTGCCATTGGGGGGCTAGGGTTGGAGTTCCAGACTTCCGGGACCCCTACCGTTGGTCTGATCCTGTCACCAGGCCTCCCCTGAGCTCCGCCGCAGGCCGAGACGTGAGGTCAGCCCTAGCCCAGCCCCCATCCCAACCCGCGCCCCGTTGCCATTAAGGCTGCCATTGGGGGGCTAGGGTTGGAGTTCCAGACTTCCGGGACCCCTACCGTTGGTCTGATCCTGTCACCAGGCCTCCCCTGAGCTCCGCCGCAGGCCGAGACGTGAGGTCAGCCCTAGCCCAGCCCCCATCCCAACCCGCACCCCGTTGCCATTAAGGCTGCCATTGGGGGGCTAGGGTTGGAGTTCCAGACTTCCGGGACCCCTACCGTTGGTCTGATCCTGTCACCAGGCCTCCCCTGAGCTCCGCCGCAGGCCGAGATGTGAGGTCAGCCCTAGCCCAGCCCCCATCCCAACCCTCGCCCCGTTGCCATCAAGGCTGCCATTGGGGGGCTAGGGCTAGGGTTAGGGTTGGAGTTCCAGACTTCCGGGACCCCTACCGTTGGTCTGATCCTGTCACCAGGCCTCCCCTGAGCTCCGCCGCAGAACGAGACGTGAGGTCAGCCCTAGCTCAGCCCCCATCCCAACCCTCGCCCCGTTGCCATTAAGGCTGCCATTGGGGGATTAGGGCTAGGGTTGGAGTTCCAGACTTCCGGGACCCCTACCGTTGGTCTGATCCTGTCACCAGGCCTCCCATGAGCTCCGCCGCAGGCCGAGACGTGAGGTCAGCCCTAGCCCAGCCCCCATCCCAACCCGCGCCCCGTTGCCATTAAGGCTGCCATTGGGGGGTAGGGTTGGAGTTCCAGACTTCCGGGACCCCTACCGTTGGTCTGATCCTGTCACCAGGCCTCCCCTGAGCTCCGCCGCAGGCCGAGACGTGAGGTCAGCCCTAGCCCAGCCCCCATCCCAACCCTCGCCCCGTTGCCATCAAGGCTGCCATTGGGGGGCTAGGGCTAGGGTTAGGGTTGGAGTTCCAGACTTCCGGGACCCCTACCGTTGGTCTGATCCTGTCACCAGGCCTCCCCTGAGCTCCGCCGCAGGCCGAGACGTGAGGTCAGCCCTAGCCCAGCCCCCATCCCAACCCGCGCCCCGTTGCCATTAAGGCTGCCATTGGGGGGCTAGGGTTGGAGTTCCAGACTTCCGGGACCCCTACCGTTGGTCTGATCCTGTCACCAGGCCTCCCCTGAGCTCCGCCGCAGGCCGAGACGTGAGGTCAGCCCTAGCCCAGCCCCCATCCCAACCCTCGCCCCGTTGCCATTAAGGCTGCCATTGGGGGATTAGGGCTAGGGTTAGGTTTGGAGTTCCAGACTTCCGGGACCCCTACCGTTGGTCTGATCCTGTCACCAGGCCTCCCCTGAGCTCCGCCGCAGAACGAGACGTGAGGTCAGCCCTAGCCCAGCCCCCATCCCAACCCGCGCCCCGTTGCCATTAAGGCTGCCATTGGGGGTAGGGTTGGAGTTCCAGACTTCCGGGACCCCTACCGTTGGTCTGATCCTGTCACCAGGCCTCCCCTGAGGTCCGCCGCAGGCCGAGACTTGAGGTCAGCCCTATCCCAGCCCCCATCCCAACCCGCGCCCCGTTGCCATTAAGGCTGCCATTGGGGGGCTAGGGTTGGAGTTCCAGACTTCAGGGACCCCTACCGTTGGTCTGATCCTGTCACCAGGCCTCCCCTGAGCTCCGCCGCAGGCCGAGACGTGAGGTCAGCCCTAGCCCAGCCCCCATCCCAACCCTCGCCCCGTTGCCATTAAGGCTGCCATTGGGGGATTAGGGCTAGGGTTAGGGTTGGAGTTCCAGACTTCCGGGACCCCTACCGTTGGTCTGATCCTGTCACCAGGCCTCCCCTGAGCTCCGCCGCAGAACGAGACGTGAGGTCAGCCCTAGCCCAGCCCCCATCCCAACCCTCGCCCCGTTGCCATTAAGGCTGCCATTGGGGGATTAGGGCTAGGGTTGGAGTTCCAGACTTCCGGGACCCCTACCGTTGGTCTGATCCTGTCACCAGGCCTCCCCTGACCTCCGCCGCAGGCCGAGACGTGAGGACAGCCCTAGCCCAGCCCCCATCCCAACCCTCGCCCCGTTGCCATTAAGGCTGCCATTGGGGGATTAGGGCTAGGGTTAGGGTTGGAGTTCCAGACTTCCGGGACCCCTACCGTTGGTCTGATCCTGTCACCAGGCCTCCCCTGAGGTCCGCCGCAGGCCGAGACGTGAG
Source organism: Hypomesus transpacificus (assembly GCF_021917145.1). Lineage (NCBI taxonomy): Eukaryota > Metazoa > Chordata > Actinopteri > Osmeriformes > Osmeridae > Hypomesus > Hypomesus transpacificus. The sequence goes on from NW_025814001.1 coordinate 23,869, forward strand.
GTCAGCCCTATCCCAGCCCCCATCCCAACCCGCGCCCCGTTGCCATTAAGGCTGCCATTGGGGGGCTAGGGTTGGAGTTCCAGACTTCAGGGACCCCTACCGGTGGTCTGATCCTGTCACCAGGCCTCCCCTGAGCTCCGCCGCAGGCCGAGACGTGAGGTCAGCCCTAGCCCAGCCCCCATCCCAACCCTCGCCCCGTTGCCATTAAGGCTGCCATTGGGGGATTAGGGCTAGGGTTAGGGTTGGAGTTCCAGACTTCAGGGACCCCTACCGTTGGTCTGATCCTGTCACCAGGCCTCCCCTGAGCTCCGCCGCAGGCCGAGACGTGAGGTCAGCCCTAGCCCAGCCCCCATCCCAACCCGCGCCCCGTTGCCATTAAGGCTGCCATTGGGGGGCTAGGGTTGGAGTTCCAGACTTCCGGGACCCCTACCGTTGGTCTGATCCTGTCACCAGGCCTCCCCTGAGCTCCGCCGCAGGCCGAGACGTGAGGTCAGCCCTAGCCCAGCCCCCATCCCAACCCTCGCCCCGTTGCCATTAAGGCTGCCATTGGGGGATTAGGGCTAGGGTTAGGTTTGGAGTTCCAGACTTCCGGGACCCCTACCGTTGGTCTGATCCTGTCACCAGGCCTCCCCTGAGCTCCGCCGCAGAACGAGACGTGAGGTCAGCCCTAGCCCAGCCCCCATCCCAACCCGCGCCCCGTTGCCATTAAGGCTGCCATTGGGGGGTAGGGTTGGAGTTCCAGACTTCCGGGACCCCTACCGTTGGTCTGATCCTGTCACCAGGCCTCCCCTGAGGTCCGCCGCAGGCCGAGACTTGAGGTCAGCCCTATCCCAGCCCCCATCCCAACCCGCGCCCCGTTGCCATTAAGGCTGCCATTGGGGGGCTAGGGTTGGAGTTCCAGACTTCAGGGACCCCTACCGTTGGTCTGATCCTGTCACCAGGCCTCCCCTGAGCTCCGCCGCAGGCCGAGACGTGAGGTCAGCCCTAGCCCAGCCCCCATCCCAACCCTCGCCCCGTTGCCATTAAGGCTGCCATTGGGGGATTAGGGCTAGGGTTAGGGTTGGAGTTCCAGACTTCCGGGACCCCTACCGTTGGTCTGATCCTGTCACCAGGCCTCCCCTGAGCTCCGCCGCAGAACGAGACGTGAGGTCAGCCCTAGCCCAGCCCCCATCCCAACCCTCGCCCCGTTGCCATTAAGGCTGCCATTGGGGGATTAGGGCTAGGGTTGGAGTTCCAGACTTCCGGGACCCCTACCGTTGGTCTGATCCTGTCACCAGGCCTCCCCTGACCTCCGCCGCAGGCCGAGACGTGAGGACAGCCCTAGCCCAGCCCCCATCCCAACCTTCGCCCCGTTGCCATTAAGGCTGCCATTGGGGGATTAGGGCTAGGGTTAGGGTTGGAGTTCCAGACTTCCGGGACCCCTACCGTTGGTCTGATCCTGTCACCAGGCCTCCCCTGAGCTCCGCCGCAGGCCGAGACGTGAGGTCAGCCCTAGCCCAGCCCCCATCCCAACCCGCGCCCCGTTGCCATTAAGGCTGCCATTGGGGGGCTAGGGTTGGAGTTCCAGACTTCAGGGACCCCTACCGTTGGTCTGATCCTGTCACCAGGCCTCCCCTGAGCTCCGCCGCAGGCCGAGACGTGAGGTCAGCCCTAGCCCAGCCCCCATCCCAACCCTCGCCCCGTTGCCATTAAGGCTGCCATTGGGGGATTAGGGCTAGGGTTAGGTTTGGAGTTCCAGACTTCCGGGACCCCTACCGTTGGTCTGATCCTGTCACCAGGCCTCCCCTGAGCTCCGCCGCAGAACGAGACGTGAGGTCAGCCCTAGCCCAGCCCCCATCCCAACCCGCGCCCCGTTGCCATTAAGGCTGCCATTGGGGGGTAGGGTTGGAGTTCCAGACTTCCGGGACCCCTACCGTTGGTCTGATCCTGTCACCAGGCCTCCCCTGAGGTCCGCCGCAGGCCGAGACGTGAGGTCAGCCCTATCCCAGCCCCCATCCCAACCCGCGCCCCGTTGCCATTAAGGCTGCCATTGGGGGGCTAGGGTTGGAGTTCCAGACTTCAGGGACCCCTACCGTTGGTCTGATCCTGTCACCAGGCCTCCCCTGAGCTCTGCCGCAGGCCGAGACGTGAGGTCAGCCCTAGCCCAGCCCCCATCCCAACCCGCGCCCTGTTGCCATTAAGGCTGCCATTGGGGGGCTAGGGTTGGAGTTCCAGACTTCCGGGACCCCTACCGTTGGTCTGATCCTGTCACCAGGCCTCCCCTGAGCTCCGCCGCAGGCCGAGACGTGAGGTCAGCCCTAGCCCAGCCCCCATCCCAACCCGCGCCCTTTTGCCATTAAGGCTGCCATTGGGGGGCTAGGGTTGGAGTTCCAGACTTCCGGGACCCCTACCGTTGGTCTGATCCTGTCACCAGGCCTCCCCTGAGCTCCGCCGCAGGCCAAGACGTGAGGTCAGCCCTAGCCCAGCCCCCATCCCAACCCTCGCCCCGTTGCCATTAAGGCTGCCATTGGGGGGCTAGGGCTAGGGTTAGGGTTGGAGTTCCAGACTTCCGGGACCCCTACCGTTGGTCTGATCCTGTCATCAGGCCTCCCCTGAGCTCCGCCGCAGAACGAGACGTGAGGTCAGCCCTAGCCCAGCCCCCATCCCAACCCGCGCCCCGTTGCCATTAAGGCTGCCATTGGGGGGCTAGGGTTGGAGTTCCAGACTTCAGGGACCCCTACCGTTGGTCTGATCCTGTCACCAGGCCTCCCCTGAGCTCCGCCGCAGGCCGAGACGTGAGGTCAGCCCTAGTCCAGCCCCCATCCCAACCCGCGCCCCGTTGCCATTAAGGCTGCCATTGGGGGGCTAGGGTTGGAGTTCCAGACTTCCGGGACCCCTACCGTTGGTCTGATCCTGTCACCAGGCCTCCCCTGAGCTCCGCCGCAGGCCGAGACGTGAGGTCAGCCCTAGCCCAGCCCCCATCCCAACCCGCGCCCCGTTGCCATTAAGGCTGCCTTTGGGGGGCTAGGGTTGGAGTTCCAGACTTCCGGGACCCCTACCGTTGGTCTGACCCTGTCACCAGGCCTCCCCTGAGCTCCGCCGCAGAACGAGACGTGAGGTCAGCCCTAGCCCAGCCCCCATCCCAACCCTCGCCCCGTTGCCATTAAGGCTGCCATTGGGGGATTAGGGCTAGGGTTGGAGTTCCAGACTTCCGGGACCCCTACCGTTGGTCTGATCCTGTCACCAGGCCTCCCCTGAGCTCCGCCGCAGAACGAGACGTGAGGTCAGCCCTAGCCCAGCCCCCATCCCAACCCTCGCCCCGTTGCCATTAAGGCTGCCATTGGGGGGCTAGGGTTAGGGTTGGAGTTCCAGACTTCCGGGACCCCTACCGTTGGTCTGATCCTGTCACCAGGCCTCCCCTGAGCTCCGCCGCAGAACGAGACGTGAGCTCAGCCCTAGCCCAGCCCCCATCCCAACCCTCGCCCCGTTGCTATTAACCTTCACGCGCTACTTAGCCGGAGTGCTTTCGAAGCGGGGGGGGGGGGGGGGGGGGGGGGGGGGGGGGGGGAAATAAATGCTCATCTCCGGTTAGCAGCAACGCAGCGACATAAATGTAGGCATTTTGGAAAGGTATTTGCCAGGGCATGACGTGCAAAGTCGGGCCGACGGGCGCACGTGCATTTCCACTATGCAGCGAGCGCGCGAGCGAGACAAAAACTTCAAACAGAGCTACCAAAATGAGGATCTCACTTTCGAGTCTCCAAAGCTTCCCTAATCGATGCTCCGTGGTCTGACTCGAATTACAAACGTGTCCCCAATCGAATCTCATGTTCAGGCTCATTACTGTGAATTTCAAGAAAGAGGGGGGGGAATAAATGCTTATCTCCGGTTAGCAGGAACGCCGCGACATAACGGTAGGCATTTTGGAAAGGTATTTCCCAGGGCATGAGGCGCGAAGCCAGGCCGACGGCACGGCATTTATGTCGCTGCGTTGCTGCTAACCGGAGATGAGCATTTATTCCCCCCCCCCCCCGCTTCGAAAGCACTCCGGCTAAGTAGCGCGTGAAGGTTAATGATTTTTGCCACAAGGATCACACTTTTTCAGTTGAGTGAACACAAAATCATTACGAGTTTAGGGTATTTCACACTGTTCCTTAAGGTCTCCAAATAGGGTATGTAACATTGGTTGGGCTGAAAATGGCCCGGTGTTGTTCTATGCCCGCTGATGCTTCCTGTAAATTTGTCCCGGGAAAAAAACACTAGGTTTTCTCCTTTTATGGTATGCTCATGAATATATAGATGAGCTGCGCGCTGATTGGTTGGTTTACAACTAGTGAAGCTGCGGAGCAAAGACGCAACACGGCCAACAGCACTCACTGAAACAAGAAGGTGGAGACTTCAAATAAACGTACAAATAACAACGTTAATTGTTTCCACCACTCTGAAGCAAACAGGATCGACTTAGGTGGGTAACGTTAGCACTGCAGCTTAGCAAACAAACTATCGTGATTCAACTCAGCTTCAGTTAGCTCTAGCTATCTTGCTAAAAAATTGATCTGGACAAATTAAATTGTAGATTTACATGACAACATTGGTTATTCATTTGAATGAAACACAGTCAGGAACATGAAATAACTTTAGCCCCATTGCCAATAAACTAAATCATCACACATTCTACCGATGCTAGATAGAGGCAGGATACATTTGCATTGCCAAAATCTGTAAGCGACAACATCATACTACGGCTTGCGGCTGTGATGGACATAAGGTCGGAACAGCACCTCTTTTCAGCAACAGCTTCATAGCAAATCCTGCTTTACAGGTTTTCAAAACTGTCCACGGTGAAATAGAGCCCGTCGAGTGTTTGATTCCTTAGGAAGACTCTGAAAAGTGTCAGCATTCCCTGTACAACCTGGAACACCTGCATTTACCACCGTAGTCAAACTGACGTCGGTTTGGTGGCTTTTTCAAAACCTATCATTTTACAGCTATATTTTTTAATTGTGAGATTTGCATAGGAAAGAGGTGTCAATGGACTTTTGGGTTCACTGTATGTCCATTTTACCCACTGAACTGTCGTTATTCAACTGTAACGAGATACATTTGGTTATGCAATCCATTACCCCTTTAAGGGGTCTATTTGAGGTATTCTATTTATCATGTAGCATTATCTATTTAACTATTCTTAACAACAATGTATATTAAGTATAACAATGAAGAGATGATAAAATATCATTAATTAAGTTATTAACCACTGTTTATTTAGACAATTTAAACAATAAAGTGGCTTATTATAATCAATATTTTGAATGGGCTCATTGTTATTATCCCTGGTTATTTCCAAAATATTTTACAGAAATAAACAATGTTTATTTCAACAATTTAAACAATAAAGTGCACAGCAAAAAAAAATTGTGTACCTCCATATCTTTATTTATAAGAACGGGAAAACGGCTTTTATTGTCCTGCCAAAAAACAAGTGGCTGACTGCTCCATGGGAGAACCGACTCAGATAGAGGTTCATCTTCGATGATATTGAGCTGCTGATGTCACCGCCAATATGTTCCCCATCTTCATCCAACAACTCTGCATACATGTAATTCAAGGAGCCAGTTAGTTTTTTTTCGCTGGGGGTTCAGTCACCTCATCATTCTGCTGCTCCAGTCCAGAAACCAAGACATCAGAAAGCAGCCTACGCATCTTGGGGCTTAAGTGTGTTGGGGAAATATCTGTCTTCATACCTTAACAAGAAAAACCAAAAATGTATGCATTTCTTTTTTAAATCAGAATCACAAATACTATGGGTTAATATGGCTTAAGTTACAGTTACTCCATTCTAGAAAATAAATATATAAAAGGATAGAGAAATCATATTTTCAATATTGATTTAATTCGCCTGCTTTCTCGTCTCCTCTTTAATTCGCTCTGACATTGATAAAGTCAGACACAAAGTTTTCTTACCTTGGATCGAGCACTGTAGCGATGGTATACAGACGTTCAGAATCAGTGTCACTGAATCTTTTCTTGACCGCTTCCAACAATTTAGCTTTCAAAGTTTTTACACCATGGTCAGTCTCTGCTGTTTTCTCAAGAAGACGAGTTAAAGCTCTGATGGATGGTATAACATCTGCAGCCGATGCAGTTGATGAGCTGATCTGTTTCGTGAGCTCTTCAAATGAGGCGAGTAGAGAAATCATATTTTCCACCAGTTTCCACTGGTTGCAGGTGAACCTCGAATAGGCACCATGAGTGTGAATACAGATTGCGAGGAGGAGTATAAAAGTCAGTCAGTCCTTTTAGACGGTCTTAAAGCAAATTGTATTTGTTCAAGCTGTGTAAAATGGAAAATAGTTGGAGGTGCCAGCGATGTCGGATGGAAGGCCGGTTGGTGATGGAAGTGAGCCAGTATTTTGGACCATCCCAACCACGTTGGCCCACCAGGGATTCCCCCAGTATCCCCGATGGCCAGTCCGCGCCCCTGCAGCAGCACAAGACATAAAGGGCAAGTTTCTGTTCCAGCAGACTCTGTAGTATATATATATACTGTTCCACCTGGTAAGTCTTGCTGTGGCCTCTTAATAGGCTGGCCAAGTTGTTTTTGAATACTTTGAAGTCGGGAGTAGGCAAGTTGAAAGTGTTTAAAATGACCGACGATGCGTTTTCCTGAAGCTGTTATATCAGCGATGCTGCATTGTGACAAAATTCCCTCCAACACCGTGAGTTGGAGTGTATGAGCCATGCCATGCCATCTTTCATGGCCTTTAGCATATTCTTGGCATTATCCGTTATAATAACGTGCAACTTTTCCTTCGGGATTCCCCATGCCCGAAACAAGTCGCTGAATGCGACAACCAGGGCCTCCGAGGTGTGTGACCCTGAAAATTCTTGAGAATGAAGAACCACTTTTTGTAGTTCGAAGTTTTCGAATCAATAAACTGCGCAGTTAGGCTCAACATGGACATGGGACATTCACTCGTCCAAATCTCTTGCTTGTCCTACGTTGCCTTGTGTGTGATCATTGTTTAATGATTGTTTGTATTGTAACTGTTTTTAATAACCTGCCCAGGGACTGTGGTTAAAAATTTGCCGGCTGGCTAAAACAGTCACTTTTGCTGAAACGTTGATTAATGTGCACTGTCCCTGTAAAAATAAACAAAATAAACTAAACCAAACTAAATGTCACTTGTGTAGCGGGGTCTCGTCGTGTTAAAATAGAAATACTTAATTTATCATAAAGTTCGGGGCACCACCTTAATATTGGTTTAGGACATTAGGGAATCCTATATTTAACATGTAATAATCAGTCTCTAGGACTGAAATTGTTCTAAGTGTAGAGCCAATCGTAACATCAGCGAACACGCACGTCAAAATATCTTTACAATGAATTTATTCAAGTAAGGTAAACAGATCTTATGAACAACTTAGATAATGAGTTTCCTATGAGTTATTGGTTTCAATGAACAGAATGAAATGGTAAGTCAATGATTACATCCTTACAAATCATAAACAGAGCTCACGCCAATGCCATGTCGGGGAGGAAAGAGCGATACTACCAGATAGTGCCGCGATCACTATAAAGTTGAATCTCAGGAGAAGCTTGGGGACGTCCTTTGGAATGCCAATCCCGATGGCGTTCATGCCATGGTTGGTTTCGCTGGAGTCAGAAAAATTGATGGTCATCTCAGATATTTATACAGTTCAGAGTTCGAGGGAGGACCTGTCTGGGGTCAGACGTTGATTGGGGGAAGCTGGGTTGTCAACTCCCCCCTCCTTCCTTCACACCTACCAAAGGTGTGATCTGGTCCCTGGCTGGTTCAAAAGATCTTTCAAATATTGTTCTGGACATCTTGGTACAGTTACAAAATATTTACATTACATTTACATTTATACATTTAGCAGACGCTTTTATCCAAAGCGACTTCCAAGAGATACAGTGCCCTCCAAAAGTATTGGAACAGTGAGGCGAATTCCTTTATTTTTGCTGTAGACTGAAAACATTTGGGCTTGACATCAAATAATGAACGTGAGACCAGAGATCAACGTTTCAGCTTTTATTTCCAGGTATTTACATCAGGATCTGATGCACAACTAAGAAAATATCACATTTTGTTTGAATCCACCCATTTGTCATGTGATCAAAAGTATTGGAACAGATATACTTAAAACATATTTAAGTGAATAAGACTTAATATTTAGTTGCAAATCCTTTGCTTTCAATAACTGCAGCAAGTCTGTGACCCATTGACGTCACCAAACTTTTGCATTCTTCCTTTTTGATGCTTTCCCAGGCTTTCACTGCAGCCTCTTTCAGTTGTTGTTTGTTTTGTGGGGTTCCTCCCTTCAGTCTCCTCTTAAGCAGGTAAAATGCATGCTCTATAGGGTTTAAGTCTGGAGATTGACTTGGCCAGTCCAATACCTTCCATTTCTTGCCCCTGATGAACTCCTTTGTTGTTTTGGCAGTGTGTTTTGGGGTGTTATCTTGCTGCATGATGAAGGCTCTGCCAATCAGTTTGGTTGCATCTTTCCTTAAATTGGCAGACAAAATGTTTCTGTAGACTTCCGAGTTCATTTTGCTGCTGCCATCATGTGTTACATCCTCAATGAAGATTAATGAGCCCGTCCCAGAAGAAGCCATGCAAGCCCAAGCCATGACATTACCTCCACCGTGTTTCACAGATGAGCTTGTGTGTTTGGGATCATGAGCAGTTCCTTTCTTTCTCCAAACTTTAGCCTTTCCATCACTTTGGTAAAAGTTAATCTTTGTCTCATCAGTCCATAAAACTTTGTTCCAGAATTTTTGAGGTTCATCTCTGTACTTTTTGGCAAATTCCAGCCTGGCCTTCCTATTCTTCTTGCTAATGAGTGGTTTGCATCTTCTGGTGTAGCCCTTGTACTTTTGTTCATGAAGTCTTCTGCGAACAGTAGATAGTGATACCTTCACTCCTGCCATCTGGAGGTTGTTGCTGATCTCACTAACAGTTGTTTTAGGGTCTTTCTTTACAGCTCTTACAATGTTTCTGTCATCAACTGCTGATGTTTTCCTTGGTCTACCTGTTCGACGTCTGTTACTTAGTACACCAGTAGTTTTCTTCTTCTTCAGGACATTCCAAATGGTTGTACTGGCTATGGCCAATGTTTCTGCAATGGCTCTGATTGATTTTCCATCTTCTCTAAGACTCACAATTGCTTGTTTTTCACCCAAAGACAGCGCTCTGGTTTTCATGTTGTTTTCACCTCTGAATACAGTCTGCATAGACAAAACCTATCTTACCCAATCTGAACCTGAGTGTAGACATTCAGTGGTATTTATTGATTGAATAATGGATGTAATAGGACACACCTGGGCAACAAAACATACCTGTCAGTCACATGTTCCAATACTTTTGCTCACGTGACAAATGGGTGGGTTCGAACAAAAAGGTGATATTTTCTAATTTGTGCATCAGATCCTGATGTAAATACCTGGAAATAAAAGCTGAAACGTTGATCTCTGGTTTCACATTCATCGTTTGATGTCAAGCCCAAATGTTTTCAGTCTACAGCAAAAATAAAGGAATTGGCCTCACTGTTCCAATACTTTTGGAGGGCACTGTAGCTTTACAAAAGAGCATAGGTCACTGATCATAACAACGAGGTAGTCCCAAACATTGCAAGCAGCCAAAACATGAAGCATACATTGTGGAAAACTAAACAAGTGCCAAAAGGGAAGACCCATAAGAGCATGCAGTTATACAAGTTTACAAATAAAAACAACATGAACCACAAAAAGTGCAGGACTGTACCTGTGGAAGAACAATCAATAGTAAAATATCTCACAGTGAGTACAAGACTTCGTTATAACTAACCTACAAGAGCAACAAGTCACTCAATAAGAGTTATTGTGATCCTGGAGGAAACTAGCAACAGGTCTAGCAAAGCATTCCTAAGTGCCGTTGTACTCCCGGAACAAGTGTGTCTTGAGCCTTTTCTTGAAGGTGGGGAGACAGTCAGTGTCCCTGATGGAGGTGGGGAACTGGTTCCACCATTGGGGGGCCAGGCAGGAGAAGAGCTTGTGTTGGGACCTGGCAGTCTTGAGCGGTGGGACCACCAGGCGGTTGTCTGAGGAAGATCGTAGGTGACGTGTGGGGGTGTAAGGTTGCAGGAGAGACTTGATGTTGTCGGGTGCAGTCCCGTTCACTGCTCGGAAGGTCAGTACCAGGGTCTTGAATCTGATACGGGCGTTGATGGGTAGCCAGTGGAGGGAGATGAGGAGGGGGGTAACATGGGAGCGTCTGGGTAGATTGTAGACCAGGCGGGCCGCTGCGTTCTGAATCCTCTGAAGAGGGCGGGTTGCACATGCTGGGAGACCAGCGAGCAGCGAGTTGCAGTAGTCCAACTTGGAGAGGACCAGTGCTTGGACTAGCAGCTGGGTGGAGTGCTCAGACAGGTATCTCCTGATCTTCCGGATGTTGTAGAGAGTGAATCTACAAGACCGGGAGACTGCGGCAATGTGGGCCGTGAGGGAGAGCTCGTCATCCATGGTAACCCCAAGGTTCCTGGCAGAGGATGAAGGGGTCACCGTCGCAGATCCCAGGGTGATTGACAGATCATGGGAGATGGAGGGTTTAGCCGGGATGATGAGAAGTTCTGTTTTAGCGAGGTTCAGCTGGAGGTGGTGCTCGGTCATCCAGGCAGAGATGTCTGCGAGGCAGGCCTCAATCCTAGCTGAGATCCCCGGATCAGTCGGGGGAACGACAGGTACAGCTGCGTGTCGTCAGCGTAGCAGTGGTAGGAGAAGCCATGGGAGGTGATGATTGGTCCAAGTGAGGTGGTGTACAGAGAGAAGAGGAGGGGGCCAAGAACGGAGCCCTGTGGGACACCAGTGGAGAGCTGGCGAGGGCCTGACAGTTTGCCTCCCCAGGAGACCTGGTAGGATCTTCCCGACAGGTAGGATGATATCCACTGGAGTGCAGTGCCAGTGATGCCCATCTCAGAAAGTCTGGAGAGCAGGATTTGGTGGTTAACCGTGTCAAACGCTGCAGAAAGGTCCAGCAGAATGATGACGGATGACCTGGAAGCCGCTCTGGCAGACTGGAGGGCAGTGGTTACAGAAAGAAGGGCAGTCTCTGTGGAGTGGCCAGTCTTGAAGCCCGATTGGTTGGGGTCAAGCAGGTTGTTCTGAGAGAGAAAGTGAGACAGTTGGTTAGATACAGCACGTTCAATTGTTTTTGAAAAGAAGGGTAGCAGTGATACCAGTCTGTAGTCCTGGAGGATGGCAGGGTTAAGGGAGGGTTTTTTGAGTAGAGGGGTGACTCTGGCCTGTTTGAAGGCAGAGGGAAAGGTGCCGGAGGTAAGGGAGGAGTTTAGGACATGGAGAAGAAAAGTTATGATGGAGGGGGAGATGGTTTGAAAGAGAGGGGAGGGGATAGGATCAAGGGGACAGGAGGTGGGGCGATGAGAGAGAATGAGGTCAGAGAGCTCTGCCTCGGACAGGGGAGAGAAAGAGTTAAATATAGTTGAATGATTGTTTTGTTTTATTATGAGAGCTTTGTGTAGATACCAAGAATGACATGGTTATCTTTCAGGAAGAAGGAGTAATCAAGATTTCAGTGAACACAACATTAAAACAAAGTAACAAATATCCCTCTCATAATTCTCCACCTTGTACTCTCGTGGTAAAGGTGAAGTCTGAAGAACTTTCCTCAAAAGTTCTGATTAAGGTATGTTCTTTGTAGCCTGACGTTGTCATACTCATAATTCTAGTCAGAATATGAGTCTGAGAACTCTCCGTTGGGCTTTGACTACAGGGCGTGTTTCAAACGAGGCTGGAAAACAAATGCCTCTTCGCTCAATTGGATAGATCTACAACCAATCAGAGCAACAGAGTATGTGACGTATGTTAAGCACCACATAGTTGTTGTCAACAGAACTAAACTACAAGCAGACTTGAAGTATGCTTGAAGAATGAATACAAACGATTTTTGCCGGTGTTGTAAAATTAATTTAAGGGTAGGGAAGGTACTTGTTCACACGGTCAACCTTTTTGAGCGAAACAATAAAGGGCAATGCATATACGAAGTTCTCCGTTTAGGATTACAACTCCATCGGGGCCAGCTGATAAATTAAACTTTTACCAAATCCCGTAGGAAGGACGGCAAAAACATATTTACCATCGACAAATGCCTTGATTGCGTCTCTCTGTTCCTCTTTCAAAATGAATGCGCTGTCGATGTCTTCTAAAACAGACTCGATGGCAGTATCATAACATCCCAGATCTCCAGCGGTAGCCATGTTTGTTCAAAACGAATTCAACTTAAGCGCTCTTTTGTGACGTGAGTGATTACGTTACTGTTGATCATCTGTCCATCATCGTATAAAGCCTGCCCTGGCAATTTAATTGGTTCGCCCAGATTCTGTTTTTCTGTAGTTGGTCCCCAATACGAGACCCTCCAGACCCAACTTCCCGACCAAATTTTTTTGGGGCGGGGAGAAGTTGGGCTGGCAGCCAGGCTATGTTCTTTGTTCAACTACCGCCAAAACGGATAGCAAATGGTTGCTGGAGACGTGTTGTCTCAAGCAGGCCCTTTGAAGCTTGCAAGCTAGCAGGAGTTGAGGCTACCAATAAGTTGCCTTATTGGTAGCTGGCTTTGAAAACTGCTCATATTCTTTTACGTGACTAACTTTCAAATGTCTAATGAGGTTGGTGGTGTTGAAATTATTTTTAATGTGTCCTCCTCGTGATATACCCATGGCACACATATTACAAGCTTTTTAGAAACCGAATGTAGTGAACCCATTTGTGCTGTGCTTAGAAAAAGGGTCGCATTATCTGATCGCCTCTTTCGCTCAGCCTTTATAGCGACTACCGATTATACCGAGTATTTTAAATGATTAACGGCCGATAGTGATTCGCGACCGATCAATTGGAGGACCCTTACACTAAATGTTTTCGCTTTTTTGACTTAGGTAGCTGATCCATGATAGAAAGAGAGAAGGAGGCCCATTCAATTGCCCGTTTAAATACTCGTAATTTACAGGTATAGTGGGGGGAGAAAGGCGCTGATTACTCGATGAACTGCAGGTTTGGTACATACGACTTAAACTGAATTATCACAGCGTGCCCTTTCTGCGGGTTGGCCATGGCACTGATAATGCTAAGTTTGCAAATGTACGTATATGAGGGCCTCAGGGTGCTGGTTCTGGCTCTGGTTCTGTTAAGTCTGACTGGGACCAGACAACCAAACAGACCAGGGTCTTAAACAGGTACACTAGTTATGGTGTGTGTCAGCTGTATAGTGTGAGTGTGTACCTGTAGTATACAGCTGGTGATGTATGGCGTGTGTACCTGTAGTATACAGCTGGTGATGTCTGAGGCTATTTTGGCGTGGGGCGTGTCCTCAGTCTCTCCCTGGGGTGTGAGGTTGTGTTCTAGGCACGACTCCCACAGACCCACCAGCGCAACCCCGTGGCGCTCGATGGAGCTCGTCTCCCGGATCGCCGTGGTGATGTGCGTGATGCAGATCTCCACCACTGCCTGGTCGTTGTCATTGGTCAGATAGTCCTGCAGTGACAGGAACAGCACTTCACTAAAGGCTGGCATGAAGTATGCTCCTGAATGGTTTCATGTATTCATTTGTTTGGAATGGTTTGTGTGGATGTAGCCGTGCACCTAAATCTGTGTGTGTATGTAGGCATGACTCGTGTCAGGTGTGTGTTTTACACACCAGAGAGCAAGAGATGGCCTTGATATCCTCCAGGGCCTGTGACAACCCGTCCTCAATCTCCGAGTCGTCCAGCGAGAACAGGTCCCCGGCTCGAGACAGGTCCCTCTGGGCCAGAACCAGGCTGAACAGCTGGTGCATATTGGCTCACTACCGGACCCACTCAGTCAGGACCACATGGGCACAGCTAGGCTAGCTAGGGCTGGGCTAGCACCCTGCATAACAACCCATTTGAGAAGGGAAAGAGGTTGACTTGACAACTGGAGAAAACAACATCCAGCTTGGAGTATATTGATGTTAACTCTCTGAGGATAGGGATAACCAGGGGCCAAACGATCATGAGGAGATCAGTATGGTCTGGGAGGGCAATCCATCGGACACCTAAGAGGAGGGAGACAGAAAGAGCAGATAAGAGACAGATGATTATGCAGTAGTACATTTGTCTAAAAACGGATGCTAGGAAGAAAATGTTTGGAGGGTAACAACAATACAGCTATTCTCATCCACACTTCCCCTCATCTACTGCCTCCTGTCTAAAACCATCTTCCATTCGTCTACCATCATCTTCTCTCTCTCCCCACACCCTATCCCCCCCCCCCCCCCCCCCCCCCCCCCCCCCCCCCCCCCCCAGCACCTAACAGTGTGAGTTAATGTGTGATGCATGTGCCTTTCACATTCTTTTATATGTCACACACGTAATTGCCTGAATGAATGTGGGGTCTCAGAATTCTAATTTAAATCGTTAAGCATTAGTTACTCCTATTTTTCTAAGCCCTTTATAAACCATTACCACCTGAGAAAGGGAGACTATATTGACTTCTATAAACAGCAGCCATTGTTTCTTCTCTTTGAAATGTGACCACTATCCCTGTATGCAGGCCAAACAACAACTGAGAGGCAAACCCCTTCTTATTCTGTCTCTTTCACATACACACACATTCTCTTTACTCCATCTCTCTCTCACACAAAAACAAATGCATAGCACAGTACATTTACCTCTCAGACAGATATTTGTGAAAATGGACACACAAACTGGACTGATCACTCCTAAATTTGGAGCTGGAGAGGGAGAGGAGAAAGAGAGAGAGGGAGGGTGGGTGGTGAAAGAATAGAGATAAAAAGGAGAAAGAAAAGAGGAGTGAGAGGAGAGAGACAGAGTTATGTATAGTAGAAAAGAAGAGGTAGATAGTGTTTCAGTGTACTGAATTCCCGCCTCAACCTGCAGACCCTTAGCACAATGAACTCGCTTTCTACACACAAAAAGTTTCTCCACCACACAAATTATGTGATGATTGTCTATTGAAAGCGACGCTGTGTGTATGTGCGTGCATGCATACGTGTGTTCGACCAGAGTTTGGTCAGTCTGTGTAAGAAAAGCTGGCCACAGGAATTACGCTCTTAAACAATCAGCCAGTTACGGCTCAACAAGCTTAGGAATGCAACACACACACACAAGCAGGTGACTGTGCATTAGTTCCAGTGGGTCCCCCACAGCATGCTCTGTGTTACCCAGAGAGAGGACTTGTGAGTGGGGCACTGGGTTCACCCACCTTCAGGGTGATGGGTTGAGAAGGTGCTGGGGGTGCAGTCTGGAGTTTGGGTTGGGTTGGGACTAAACCTCCCTAGGACACTGTGACTGGGGGCCCCCCTCTAAGGCCGTTTGTCCACACTGCATTTTTCAGAGAGGAAGAGAGCTAAGGCTGTAAGAGAACACCGCCTCCTTTGTGGTCCATAAGACAGACCCCTCCCTCTTCTCCACCCCTCGGTTCCCTTTGTCTGTGCTCACTCACCCCTGTCTCTCTGTAATGGGCACCTGCCCTCCAACAAGCCATTGTCCCCTCCTTCCCTACTCTCGCTGGAGACCATGGAAGGAGAAAGGGATGAGAGGTAGATGCAATTGAAGGGGGGGGGGACAAGGGGAAAACAACAAACACAGGAATGTCACAGGACAGTGTTCTGTGAAATGTTGAAGTTCTTGTTAAACAGGTGCAACTCAACTTAGCCCCACACACAACAACAACATTTTGGTCGGGAAGTTGGGTCTGGAGAACCTCGGTTGGGGAAAAACTAAGTCCGAACAGGAGCTGTTCGGACCAAGCAAATTTTCAGGGCGGGCTTTATATGATGGACAGATGTAGCCTGGCTGCCAGCCCAACTTCTCCCTGCCCACAAAAAAATTTGGTCGCGAAGTCGGGTCTGGAGGGTCTCGTATTGGGAACAACTACATAAAACTAGGATCTGGGTGGACCAATGAAATTGCCAGGGCAGGCTTTATACGATGATGGACAGATGATCAACAGTAACGTAATCAACAACGTCACGAAAAAGCCCTTGGGTTGAATTCGTTTTCAACAAACAACATTACGTTGCTCTGATTGGTTGTAGGTCTATCCAATTGAGCAAAGAGGCATTTGTTTTACGAGTTCGGTTGAAACACGTCCCATTGTCACAGCCCAACGGAGAGTTTTCAGACTCATATTCTGACTAGAATTATGAGTATGACAACGTCAGGCTAGGACAGATGATCAACAGTAACATAATCAACCACGTCACCAAAGAGCGCTTGGGTTGAATTCGTTTTCAACAAACAACATATTACGTTGCTCTGATTGGTTGTACCCTTACAAAAAAGAAGTATATTAAAGTATACTAAAATATGGCTAGTACACTTTTAGTTCACTTTTGATATACTTTTAAGAAGTATGCTTAGAAAATAATTCACTTTTAATATACTTTTAAGAATTTTTTGAAAATAGTTCACTTTTGATACTGATAGGAATATGAACGCTAGCTTTTCAACAAAGCCACCGGTGTGACGTACGACCGGGGACCGCCCTTTTTGGCTCTGGTCTGTATCTTTGTCACGCTCCAAAATGTACATCCAGACCAGCCCGAGGTAGCGTCTATCTCCGATACTAGTTTAGCTGCGCGCTGCTCTGTGTAGGGTACTTACGAGGAATTACAAAGAAGAACGTTTTTAATTATAACAAGGATATTGAAAATGGACCACGGTCGTAAATGCTGTGTTCCAGGCAGTACAGGGAAGGCTAACACTCACAGTCTTCCCAAGGAGCCAAACAATTGGCAGGCATGGATGCTGTTGTCTATGAGAAGATCCCGGCGAAGTTCGACACTCAGTCATTCATTTGCTTTGAACATTTCACCCAAGACAGTTTTGACAACCTAGGACAATTTCAAGCAGGATTTGCTGGGAAGCTGAACCTGGAAAGAGGTGCTGTTCCGACCGTATGCTCATTGCAACCGCAAGCTATAAAAGGTAGTATGATGTGGTGCTAACAGTTATTAGCGATGCTAACGTGTCCTGTATATAGCATACCAGGTAGAATGCTAAATATGTTTCTACACACATCAAATGACTCTAGCTAGACTAGCTGTAGTCGGCATTAGAAGGGAAGCTTCCGAAAAAATAGCCAGAAAACGAACAGCAGTCCGGCTTATTACTAACGCCTGTCTAGATACTCTATTTGAAAGAACTGGAGAACGGCAAGTGCTAGATACAGGATACGTTAACATTGCTAACTGTTACTTACACCTAGATTGTAGGCATGTAAACTAGTTTAGCTTGCTAACGCAAGAGCATATGTAGAATGTGTGATAATTTAGCCTAGTTTATTGGCCATGGGGCAAACGTTGTTTCATGTTCCTGACTGTTTCATTCAAATAAATGTATAAATAAATACATTTATATATTTAAATCAACAATTCACGATGCATGTTTGTCCAGATCTTTGTCATGTTATTTTTCAGCAAGATATCTAGAGCTAGCTAACTGAAGCCGAGTAGAATCACGATATGGTTTGGTTGCTAAACTGTAGCCTAACGTTATACCCACCTAAGTCAATCCAGTTTGCTTCAACAACAGAAGTGGAAACAAGGAATGCTATCATTTCAAATGATATGTAGTCAATTTGTTGAAAACAGTGTTGTATAGACACAATAGATTTACTTGCGCTTTTTTATTTCAAGTCAACAGCTTCGGTGTTTCAGTGAGTGCTGCTGTTAGCTGTGTTGCGTTTTTGCTCCCCAGCTTCACTCGTTGAAAACCAACCAATCTAAATATTAACGAGCATACCATAAAAGGAGAAAAGCTAGTGTTTTTTCCCGGGAACATGTCAGAGGATCTATCAGGGGGCATAGAACAGCACCCGGGCCATTTTCAACCCAACCAATGTTACATACCCTATTCGGAGACCTTATGGAACAGTGTGAAATACCCCAAAAACCCATAATCTTGGTCAGACTATTTAAAGGTATCGGGGTCAAGTGACTTTTGTGCATTGACAAGTGAAACGTAAATGTACTTGTCCAAGTGCCTCAAAAAGTTAATGTCAAGCCCTGTAATCCAGTGGACAGAGATATATGATGACCTGATCGACACTCCAAGTGTATTATAACCGGGAGAAGTTCGTCTTTTGCAACCGACATGCGCAGTTGAGCCTGCTTGACAGTCGTGTGTCGTAGGGTGCAAATTGGTCTATAGACCACTTTGCGCACGCAATTCGAATGTTTACAAAATAAATTGGTCTATACTGTAAAACTTTAAATTGCGCAACCTTAAATTGCTTGCTCAGAACTCAGCATTTGTTTATTGTTGTCGTTCATTTTACACCGCTATGCGCAGAGAGCGCAACGGTGCGGGAGAGATAGAGAAAGAAAGAGTGCGTGTGTGCGAGCGAGAGGGTCTTGGGGTCTCATTTATAAAGCTTGCGTGCGCAGAAAAAAAAGGGCCTGAAAATGTGCGTACGCCACTTTCCACTCAATCACGGTGGTGATTTATAAAAAACAAACTTGACGGGAGAATGTGCGGTCCTCCACGCAAACTCTGACCCTCCCGTAGGCCTACGCACATTATGAAAACAGTTGGAATTGGCGACGCAGATGACCGTATGTAGTCAGACTGCAGAAATTGAATGTGGGAAGAACATTACTCGTAATATTTATGTATTTTGTTTTCCTCACCAGGGGCGGTTTTAGGCATGGGCAAATCGGGGCGGCATTTTTTCATGACATGTGGTGGGCGCACGAGCATTAAAAAAAAGAAGAAATCTGCAAGGTTTTCTCTTATCATGTCAGTTTGTGGGGAATTGGCATATTGGCGCCCCCTTCCGGCTGCTGCAGGCACCCCTGCTTGCTGAGACGGTGCCATGCAGCATTTTCGTTTGCCGCCGGCAAGTAGTAGCGGTGCTCGTTCCGTGTGCTGTCGGGGGGCAGCCGGCTATCCGGGGGCCGCACAAGATTTCTTTCTCCCGGGGGGTGGGGTGGGGGGGGGGGGGGCGAGTGATGAACTCGCCCTGGGCGCACAATGTGCTAGGACTGCCACTGTTCCTCACACACGTTTTTTTCAATCAATTTCATGATCATCATGAAGATTACATCCAGCATTGTTATTTGCGCTTGTACTGAGTGATGATACTTGTTACCTTGTACAATCCAACTCAAATTTTAAATCAAAATTCAGCGTTGTCTGTCTCACCATCAGATTGTCCACTACGGGAGTGCAGAAGGAGGAGATTCCCCGACTGCATGGAATACAGGATAAGATCACAAATCCTACCTTTAGATAACTGCAGAACACAGTGTAACTATAACTAAATATATTTCTTTAATACTGTGCAAATATCCTTATATGTCAAAAACTGGAAATACAGTCGTTAAGCTCCCTTGCAATCGCTTCACTCCACGTCCTTGTTATCAGTCCAGACTTTTATAGACTACTGTTCATAACAAAAAGCTTTTGGTTTCAAATTGTATCTCGACTCTGGGTATCGTCTGGCACAGTATACGCCACTCGCAGTTTTTTTTATTGGTGATCCACTGGCCACCAAATAATGTGGTTTTCGGGCCTCCACCAATAGGCTAATAGTGTCTGAGAATGAGAACTTTCGCTTTTTTGTTTTTTTGGTCGCCATGATTCACCGTGAAGAACAATCGCATGCTGGGGTCATGAGATACTAGATTAGCATTTATGAGGTGCTTTGCATTGACAATTTATGGTTAAAAATTTGCGTTTTCAGGGAGGGGTAACATGCTGATTCAAGTACGCACACTTGTGGGTAATCTGTGATTTATAAAGGGAACATTGCATTCAGGTGTGCGTACGCACGATTTATAAATCTGAATTTTAGTGTGCGTACGCCATTTTAGGCTTTTGGGCGTACGTACACTTTTAGTAAGATTCCTATGCACATTTTATAAATGAGACGCTTGGCCATGAGTTCATTAACTTAATTTTGTGTAGGTACTTTGTCGAATATTTTTAAACTTTTTTTTAAATTAAGCCTACCTACAGTAACCAAGTAGTTATGTTTCGTTGTATTAATGTATCCTGTTATTAATGCACAACCAGAAATTCAACGAGTATATGTTTCTTTAAAGGGAATATTCAAACGTCATTTTTGAGCAATTTTGACAGCCCTAGAACAAACACTCATTGACAGACCCACTCTGGCTCATACATACACTTATTTATGCATAACTACAGCTTGGCTTTGTGTTTGATGAGAGAAAGTTGTGTGGTGAGATAGGGGGGTACGGAGGCAACTTAGACCATTCCAAAAGGGGTTTACAAGAAGTCTCTGAATTCCAGAATTCATTAAACGCAGGATTGGTACATTAGGGTTATTATACAAACCTAGCAATTTTGGCTTGAGTTTAAACCAAACAAAAGGATTCAAACTAGCCTGGCTGCCAGCCCAACTTCTCCCCGCCCCCCCAAAAATTGGGTCGGGAAGTTGGGTCTCGTATTGGGGACCAACTACAGAAAACCAGAATCTGGGCGAACCAATGAAATTTCCAGGGCGGGCTTTATACGATGATGGACAGATGATCAACAGTAACGTAATCACTCACATCACAAAAGAGCGCTTAAGTTGAATTCGTTTTGAACAAACATGGCTACCGCTGGAGATCTGGGATGTTATGATTCTGCCATCGAGTCTGTTTTAGAAGACATCGACAGCGCATTAATTTTGAAAGAGGAACAGAGAGACGGAATCAAGGCATTTGTCGATGGAAAATATGTTTTTGCCGTCCTTCCTACGGGATTCGGTAAAAGTTTAATTTATCAGCTGTCCCCGATGGTCGCGAAGAAGATGGGACACAATGAAAACCCAGTGGCCATTGTGGTTTCTCCTTTTCTTTTGTGGAGTTGTAATCCTAAACGGAGAACTTGTTTGTACATGCATTGCCCTTTATTGTTTCGCTCAAAAAGGTTGACCGTGTAAACAAGTACTCCCCCTACCCTTAAATTAATGTTACAACACCGGCAAAAATCGTTTGTATTCATTCTTTAAGCATACTTCAAGTCTGCTTGCAGTTTAGTTCTGTTGACAACAACTATGCGGCGCTTAACATACGTCACATACTCTGTTGCTCTGATTGGTTGTAGATCTATCCAATTGAGCGAAGAGGCATTTGTTTTCCAGGCTCGTTTGAAACACGCCCCGTAGTCAAAGCCCAACGGAGAGTTCTCAGACTCATATTATGACTAGAATTATTAGTATGACAACGTCAGGCTAGATTCAAACCAAAATATCCCACCCCCTCCCTTCAAAGCCACTCCCCCAAAACACATGAATGCGCTGACTGACTACTGCCGGGATGTAGGTAGACAGACAGACAAGTAGTTCAATCACTCAACCATAAAATTTGGTCAAACCTTTAGATTAATTGGTTGCCATCAGGATGTGTAGTTTATTTCAGCTAATAATGACAAAAGGTGCGTCTCAACAACATTACCACCAACCTCCTTTAAGATACAAACTAGACAATTATTTCCCTTATCCCACCATAATCTTATACTTTTTTAAGAATATTCTTGCTGTAAAATGTGTATTTGCTATCCCTCAATTCTGTGTTTGTCAGAAACCTTTATGTAGAGTTAGCATAGGTTTTGGTGCAATACTTGGTGACCTTCGTACTAAATAATTTTTGGCATAGATGAAATGGGCATGACTGTCACTTCCAATAAGAGTAAAGCTAAATGGGCTCCATTTGAAAACCAATTGGGTCAGATCTGAGGAACTCAAGTGTCAAACTCATCAGATTCAACACGGACTGGATTGGGTCAGATTAAGTTTTGGCATCCCCTACATATAATCATTACAAATTTCTGTACATTTTGTCAATCAATTAGTACGTTGATATATGTTTCTTAAAACTGGGGCACACTCTGTTGTGTAGGCCTAACTGATTGTGTACATCTCATGAATTTGGAAAGATAAAGTCACTAAAAATAGATTCCCTGAAGAGTTTCTCCATAGGAATTATACTGTGAGCCTTACAAAATGTATTACCACTGACCTGAACCCACACATAATCCCTATTCCTAGCTGCACATGTGTGTTCCTGTAGGTTTGTAGACAGTATGTGTATGCATGTGTATTTATCTAGCCTACTTGGTGTGTGTGTGTACTTGATGTATCTACTTGGTATGTGTGAGTGTGGGGGGGTGTTTCCTTGGTGTGTATGTACAAGATGTGTGTGTCCTTGAGAGGTATGTGCTTTCTAGTGGTTTATAGTGTCTATGTGTCTGTATGTGCATGTGATGTACGTATCCTGTTTGTATGTGTGTGTGTGCGCATGGCATGCGTGTTATTATTTATACCCTGCAGTTAAACAGCTCTGGAGCAGCAATGGGGAGAAAAGACAGGAAATGGACCTCAAACAAAAAGACACACAAACACACACAAACAAACACACACTACCAGTTGTCCAGGTCATCTGCAGCCAGGCTTGCAGACCTTTTTGTGGATTTTTTTTACACATTCCTGGGAGTAGGAAATTGATAAAGGCAATGATTAAACAGTGATAATGCCAGTGTCATTCTGCTGAATTAGACCTGGGTGGGGTCAACCATGAGCCACATTTTAGAAAAAAACATGTAACGCACAGGATAGAGCTTTTGGGGATATTTGTATGTCCCTGACAGTTAATGCAGAGCAACTTGCGGCAAAGTATAAGAACGTGTTCAATCTACAAAGCCTATAGTTACTTTTCCGGACATTTCAGATTCTTCGAGATGTTCTAGAACTGTTCCAAGTCCAGATAACCTGGATGACCTTGAGGAGCCGCAAATGGAATACCCACGATGTCCACTCAAAAACGAACCTTTACCTCTTCATTAATCTCAGCAACAGGAGTGACAGAGAGAATAGTTGATGCTGTCAGTTGCATATTACATGTCAGCCATTTACCTGAAAAACTAAGCTGAGAGGAGGGCATTTCAAATTTCAAGAGAGAAATCTGAATCATAAGCAACAACAATCACGAAACAAATGTTTTATACGCCACTGTTTCTAATATCGGAGCCTGTGGCCTGAATACACATGCTGTATCAACAAATACTCAATGCCTTATCGGCAAGTTCACATGCTGCATCTGCCAACAAGCGAATATGGATCATGTCAGACAATTTACAAAAGATCACCTACATCTTTAACGTTACCTCAGTCTACTACTAGATGGCAGGTTTACCAACATGTGGGGTGTACACACACTTGCTCAGTTTCGCTTAGACACACATTACAATATATAGCTACAGCGTAGAGAAAACTCATATTGCACATTTCACAATGTTAGCCGGCTAGCAGCCGTTTGGGACACATCGATGGGAGTAGACCCGTGTACGTGCTCTTTTATCATTATCCCGCTATGGAACTACATCAAACCAATAATGGATGGCAATGGCACCTATTCCAACGGCGATGCATTGACCTGGACCGAAGAGAGCCGTTTCACATGATAGGCCTACCAAATGTTATGTTTGGAAATAACAAAGAAAAACTTACCGGTATTCTGCATATCAGGTAAAAAAAAACAATTATTGTCCATCATCGACACATTGCAACACTATCCACACACAGTCCCAAATTCTCCCACAGGGCAGGATTCACCTAGCCTGACGTTGTCATACTCGTAATTCTAGTCAGAATATGAGTCTGAAACCTCTACGTTGGGCTGTGACTACGGGGCGTGTTTCAATCAAACTCGTAAAACAATTGCCTCTTCGCTCAATTAGATAGACCTACAACCAATCAGAGCAACGTAATATGTTGTTTGTTGAAAACGAATTCAACCCAATCGCTTTTTCGTGACGTTGTTCATTACGTTACTGTTAATCATCTGTCCATCATCGTATAAAGCCCGCCCTGGCAATTTCATTGGTCCATCCCGATTCTGGTTTTCTGTAGTTGTCCCCAATAGGGGTTATGCGCAACATTCTTCCGGGTTCTACAAAACAGATGTAATTACTTCCGGCCGGCCGCTTTTGAGGTAAACACAGCGTAGTAAAGGCCACCTACTATAGCCGGTGTTTAAAGGAGCTACCCTTAATTACAATTTCCCATGTACACAGGATTGCCAAACGGACTTCCAGAGCCCCGAGTACCCTGGGGAGTACCCTTTTTTTTTGCTTGCAGACGATTAAAGCAGTAAAACGAAGACTGTACCTGTAGAAGTCCAAGTGGACTCAAAGAATGCAGTGTTTGGCAATCAACTGCAACAACTACCAGTGTGACAGTATTTATTTACAGGTCAATGTTGTCGGTAACGTAATCTTATACACCTGCTAACTTTAACGTTTTTTTTGGCCTAGTATTAGGCTAGTAAACGTCATTCCTTCTAGGAACGATAGGTCCTAGCAATAGAAACCAGAATAATGATATGGATATGACACTAAATTAAAATGAGCTTCTTAAATTAATTTGCTGAATTCATATATTTCATTGATAACTTAGCACTAGTTGTGTAGCTATGTAGCCTACTGTAACGTTGTAGTTGGGCTGGCAGCCAGGCCCTCAAACACATGATAAGCGCCATCCTGTGGTATTGGAGAGCTACAGGAGCAACAGGTGCATGCAAAATATTTAAAACGCATATGTCAATTACAGGGGTCCGTTCCTCGTACATCGCTTGTTACCTCCGAGATCAAATTACACATCCAAGATGACATCATTGTGCTAATCATGATCTGGTTAATTAGGTTCTTCGAACTCACCTGTTTATGATTAGTATAGGTGGATAATTGTGGGTTCATGCGTTGGTAGGGGGTATGCATCGATAGTAGCCTAGAAACCGTGATCAGCAACGCTGCTATTATAGCGCGCCCATTTTTTCTCATCAATAGAGCAAGAGCAGAGAATGTGTAATGCTGGATACACACTAAAATATTTTAAAAATATTTTAAGATTTTCAAAATGTGTGAGACCACAAACGAGCACAAAAAATCCTATATTTAAGCGTTTTGCTCCTATAGTGTGTCCTCGGGGTTCCTCCCACACATCAGGATTTCTGATCGTAAATATTCAACATGTTGAATTGTGAATCGACGTTCTTACGAGCAAGGTCACTCTTAACACACCTCACACCAAGGGAAAATCGGATAAAATGATCTGTAGAATATAGCTGCAAGCAGCAATGTGGTGGCCAAGCAGGTCAGATGACCCAGAAGAAACTTCCGACATCTAGTGATTGCGGTGTACCTGGCTTCCTTTGCAGAGGCTTACAGTCTCGCTAAACAGAGAATCAGAGACATGACAAGCTTGTCACCTTTGGCTGGATTCGAACCTCTGACGTTGACATTGCCAGAACACCAATTTATCCTAGTGAGCTATTCTCAGTGCTGGAAGTCACAGATTTCAGTTACTGGGTAAAAATACAAGTAGTTTTTCCTGTGGCAAGCGGTTGGTTGTCAGATTTGTCCCAAGTTTAAACAGCTGTAATTCAGTTCTATTTTGACATGTCAAGGTGATTGTGGTCTGAAGATAATCTGTGCCAAATTAGGTGAATATTTGAAATTCTCAAAAATGGCAGCCACATCATTCAGCTGGTATCACAATTTAACATGTATCAGACACAGGATCGCCCCCCTAGCGGTTAGATGAAACAACCTTTTGTGGACCTCTTTGGAACAGGGTCCCGAGCCCCTGTACCAAGTTTGATGTCAATTCAGCAAATATTTCCTGAGATATGATCTCACTTCCTGTTTTGTGATGTCTTTTGTGAGTCTTGGTCTGAAGATGATCTGTGCCAAATTTGGTGAAGATTGGACAAACCTTATAGGAGAGGTAGCGAAAAAACTTTATTTTCAAAATGGCAGCCACATCAATTCGGCCACATCAATTTGATGTGGCTGTAACTAACAAATGGTTGCGAAAATCAAAGCTCCAGGGATAACTTTTGTGAGGCTTGCTCTGAAGATCGGCTGTGGCAATTTTGAAGAAGATTCGACAAGAATTGTAGGAGGAGTAGCGAAAAAACGCTTTGCCTTTACATTCAAAATGGCAGAGAATCTATATGACTGGGTATGATGTCATGGAGTGCGTTGAACTCGTCTTGATCCAGGGAATCCAACAATGCCTCATTTTGGAAAATACGGCATATGGTTCAAAAGTAACATGTGTAAACACACTTTCAACTTTGACACATTGGTGGCCCTAGATGGTTGGAATGGGAGACAAAACTTGGTGAAATTGAGGGGACTGGTACCAAAGAGTGTGCCAAATTTTACAACTTCTGACCATGTGGTTGGGGCTGCCATCGACTTCAATGACAGATGTGTAATAATAATAATAAATATAGCTGCAAGCAGCAATGGAGGGGCCAAGCAGTCCAGAGCAGGACATGGCCTCCATAGCACTGGCGCAACAATTAAGTCACAACAACCTGTTGCACTCATGCGACACACCAAGTTTGGTTTAAATATCTGTTTGCGTTCCAAAGAACTGAGTGTTCAAAGTGGTTTTTTTCTGGTATAACACCACAGGCCTCCTCTGCTCCTCGTGGGAACGATAGAACCCAAGTTTGGTGACAATCGCACAAATGGTTGCTGAGTCACGCTCTCACGTGTCTTTTGCGGCTTCGCCGCTGCCTTTGATCGTCTCTACCGAACAAACGGTTTTGAAAATGGAAAATCCATCCCGACACCTTTGTGAAGCTTGGTCTGAAGATCATCTGTGCCAAATTTAGTAAACATATGACACAATTTGGGGCGTGTAAAAGGTTTTTACACTTTTCCATTAAATCCAAAATGGCGGCCGCGTCAATTCGGTTGTTATGAAATATTATCAATGGTCAAGTTTGATATCTCACAAGACATCAACCGACAAAGAAATTACTTTATTAAGGTAAACACTTCAACAGTTATTAGCCAAAACACGTTTATGCTTCCGGACACGCCCCCTTTTAGTCACATTACACCATTTTTGGAGGACATACTCAGAATAAGGTTCCGAGTAGGCATATCAAATTTGGTGTCACTGCCTCAAAGAACTGCTGAGATAAGACCTCATTTCCTGTTTGGTGTCTATTCTGCTGATTTTGATTGGCTCTCACGGACAAACGGTTGTAGGGATCAAAATGCTCTACCATAACTTTTGTGCGGCTTGGTCTGAAGAGCATATCTGGTAATTTTGAAGAAGATTTGACAAAAATTGTAGGAGGAGTAGGCTTTCAGAGGTTTTTTGATAAAACCGGAAATAGCGGAAAATCTATATAACCGGAAATTGATGCCATGGTGTGCATTGAACTCGGCTTGATCCAGGGAATCCAATGGTACCTCATTTTTGAAAATCGGTCATACGGTTCAAAAGTTGCGTGTGTAAACACAAGTCCAACTTTGACCCGTTGGTGGCGTTAGAGTGCCCAAGTATGGGACATGAAACTTTGTGAATTGGACCAAGGGACTGTCCCCAATGAGTGTGCCAAATTTCACAACTTTCGACCAAGCGCTTATGGGGGCTTCCATAGACACCCAGTCCTAAGAAGAAATATAGCTGCAAGCAGCAATGGAGGGGCCAAGCAGTCCAGAGCAAGATATGGCCTCCATAGCACTTGTGCAACAATTAAGTTACAACAACCT